>NW_009943648.1:0-13480 GCF_000696875.1 Nestor notabilis
AGAGCTCGGCCGCGGCCGCGGCGCTGTAGGCGACCTCTCCTGGGATGGCGTTGAGGGGCCCTGGCTGAGTTTTGTTCCCCCGTAGCCCTGAGGCTCCGCAGTGCCCTTCCTGCCCTTGGCGGCTGGCTGAGTGTGGAATGCCTCTGCGCTGGGACATGGGCACACTTCGCAGCCGGTGCCTCCGGCCCCCTCTGAGACAAACCTCTACTTTTGAAGTGGGGTTACTCACACTGAAATAACACTGTTCCTTACTTGAACACTTAAAGGAGATCCGTAAATTTTGAGGTAATTAGTTTTCGTTGTCCCTGGGGATAATCCAAATATTTTTGCAATTTTCAAAGGGTGGCTACAGAGAAGGTGGTGACTCCCTTTTCACAAGGAGTCACCTGGAAAACTCGAGGGACAATAGGCACAAACTGATCCCGAGGACATTCCTGTTGAACACAAGGAAAATTTCTCACAACGAGAACAATCAGCCATTGGAATAATCTCCCCACGGAAGTGGTTGACTCTCCAGCATTGGATACTTTTAAGATTCAGCTGGACAGGGTGCTGGGACATCTAGTCTAGGCCAAGAAAGGCTGGACCAGATGATCCTTAAGATCCCTTCCAATCTGGGATTCTGTGATTCTAGTATCTTTCATTCTCGTATCCCACCTACTCGTCTTTGGAGAAGCATTTTAAATGTTGACATTAACAAAGCATTTATGTTGCTGCCTCCAGATCAGTGAAGAAATTAACCTGATAAAGCCCTGTGAGCCATCTTGATAGTCTCATTTTTCTACTTCAACATAACTGTTTGTTCTCTTGTCAGAGTTGTTGGTACATGTTTGGCAGTTTGTCTGGTAGATCTGTCAAAAACAGAGCCTGGAGAGAGCCACACCTGAGCCAGGACCAGTTACCAGCTCACCTCGAATTCCCAGGAGGGTCAGCTATGGTCCTGTAACTTCTATTCTCACTCAACATCATCATTAACATCTGGGTTTGGAAATAAAAATGCAGGAAACAATTAATAACAACCCACTTTACTCTTTCTGTCCAAGTTTCCAGAACAAGCATGAAGAAAAGCTCTCCCTTCAGCCACAAAATAAAGGAATGATTTTTTTTAAAATGAGTGAATGTTTCTGAGGTATTTAAAAAATAGAAATTTTGCTGACTCACTTTTAGCTATAGAAATAACTCTTAAGGTGGGCTTTGAGTGGGGAAGCATGAGCAAATGGTTGACTTCAGGGGGGTTACTGAATCTAAATCAAGTAGCAAATTAAAAAGGGGGAGGATTAAGCTGACAGACACTGGACAGGTTTAATTTTTGCAGTGTTACTTGCTGGCTATTAGAGTGCTTATCTGTCCATTTCCAAAATCACTACTATAGGCGAATGTGGGAAGAAGGAAAAAAAAAAAAAAAAAATGAAGGACAAACCCATATTTTGGATACAGAGACGTAAAACCCACTAATAACCTAATGATGAAAGATGTTATTTTGCATCACCTTCAAAGGACAGGTAGAAATTATAGCAAAAAATGTCAACATTTTAAAGAGCACTCAAGTAAGGAGCAAATAATGTTTTTATCAATATGATTGCTGATGTTTGAGTGGCAAAATAATTAATGGATTGCACTGGTTACCTGGAAAACTGCTGTTGAATTTTTACCTGCTCCACTATTTGCTCTGTCTTTTCTGAGATAAAACTGAAGTATACAGCTTTTTGACAGATTAAACATGTCATTAATACTGTTGTTGGCCTCTTCCAGTCTCTAAAGCTTTGGCCGTAGCTCAGAGCAAAATATATACCTGCAAAATGCTGTCATTTTAAAATGTACAATAATGCCTAAACTCTCTGGTCATTCTAGGTCTCCCAATAATGTTTTCCAGTTTACTGGAGAACTCTAAACGTCCTTTTCTGCACTGGCTAGAAACTTGTTGGCGTTTGTTTCCATAACTATTTTTTTTTCTTTTTAATGCCCAAAGTAAGATTCTTTATAGTCTGGATTTTCAAATCATGGCTACTCTACTTCGTAAAAACCAGTCCCCTCTAATATGTCTCACACTAATCCTGTTTGAACAGGTTTGCCTCCGTTTCTAATGCACTGTAACTGCTAAGATATAAGGCTTAAGAGCTGTCAGTTGGTCCCTATGAACTTCTGGGAATGTAGGCTTAAATAATTTTGAGGGAGGTGGGATAGGAGAGGAAGCTTTTATGGGACAGGAAAAAGGAAACATTTGTACAGCAACCTGAAGAAACATTGATGAGAAAGCTTTGATGTAAAACAAAAAGGGTAGTTTCTTGGAGCTTTTCAGTGGTGTGAAACTTCAGCATTTGTCTATATATCTGCTTGAGAAGAATTTAATAAAAACCTCCTGTGTATCTGGACTGAAGAGCAGCTTAATGTGGTTTAGTTTGAACCTGCCATTTTACTAACTTCAACTGATTTATAAACAATGGAAGCTTATAAATCAAAATCTGAGTATCCATACAACCTTTTGTTCCTATGTAAAAATAGTAAAAAAAAAATAAAATAACGTTTTTGGTCAAATTACTGAAATCTCTACACACAAGTCTGAACTGTCAAAGAAAGTGGATTCCAGGAATCAAATACTTTAAAAGCTCAAGAGAGACCAGGTACATCTAAAATGAAAGGCAGTGCCAAGATACTGAAAAAGACCATCTTTGCTTTTATTCACAGCTATGCTCAACTCACTGAAGAAGCCATGAAGAGAAGGAAAATTGAAATCGTACTATCTGTTCATCATGTATTGTATTCTTTCCAGTCTGCAGCTATAACAGCATGGATGAATAGTGACACCCCTGCTTCTATGGAAAAGAAAAACAGAGTAATTTCACCAGGAGGATCATCGCTTCGGCACTCAAAATGAATTTCATTGTTAAAAAAAGGCTTTCCATAGTTTTTATTCTCTTAAAAATTAGCATTTTAATGGTAAATATTCACTGTTACACTTTGTCATTTTAACAGACACTTTGCCTTTTCATATGTCCTTGGCATCTATTTTAATCATGTGAATAACAAAAGAGTAACAGGATCTTTTTCTCAAAATTACATAAAGTACATTTTCCACTCTGAAAGGTAAAAGAAAAATTGCTTAATAGGGTATTGTCTCTCTCTGTAATTTTCCTATTATATCTGATTTATTTAGAGGATACTTTAAATCTGTTAATGAATTCAAAATGAGGCTTTGAACAGAAGAATTACTATTGTTTAAATATTTGAAGTTTTTCAGCGGATTCTGCTTCTGAGGTTTGGTCTCACCCTCCTTACTGCCCGTTTCTATTAATAGCAGTTTTTTCAGAACAAATCCTGGCTCCTATCCCATGTTCACAGCTTTCATGGCTTTAAATGACTCCATCAGTCACATCTGGCCGGCAAAGCTCTTCCAGTTGCTTTTAGCTGAGTTTCCAATTATCTTCTTGTTACTTTAGAATGCAGTGGATCCACAGTATTCTCAACTTCATTACTCCTCGTGGCTAACAGCTGTAAAAAGTAATTTTTACCTGTAAGACAAGTGCATTAATCCCTAGACAGTAAAAGTAAGTAGATTGATGGAACAAAAAGATTTTTTTTTTAAATGATCGTATGGGTGCATGGAAGAGGTAACAAGTATTTTTGTTGTCAGTTCATACTTCATCTGGCTACTTTGACAATCTCACCTCACATTTATTAAACAATCTTTATTTAGCAGTATTTTTCCTGTGAAAAACAACTTAAAAATAAGGAGACAGAAACAAAGCCATGTAGAAACAAGGTAAATGTCTTTGCTTCTTTTTATGGCAAAGATTATGTCTGTTTCTGCTTTTCAAGCAAAAGAAAATACAGTTATTCTGCTTTCAGATTTGTTACTCTCTGTTAAGAAAATCTGAGCATCCTTTACTGGTGCCGATTCTGAAATGGAGAAAATCCGTATTTATTCTAGGCACCTGACAAATGTCAGGATATTAACGTTATCCCTACTCTTTGTTGTTGTGAACTAAAGAGACTGTGAACATGATGGGTTAATATAAAGATTCAACTTTTTTTTTTTCCTTGCATACTTTATAACTGAAGCAGAGACATTACAGATATATACAGAGGACTCAAGGGAGTATATGTGTCTTAATGCAAATAAAAATCAAGTCCAAAATGCATAGGACATCTACAAGAACAAAATGAAATATTTAAAGTGTATGGGAAGACATTTTTAGTTGAACAAATTCTGGAAATTTGAAATAAAGAGGCTAAAAGATGAATGATAATATTTGTATCTAGTCCTTGAGAGGGAATCAATCTCACCTTCTCTCTGAAGAGTATTTTTCAGGTTTCTGGAAGAAGGTTTGTATTATTTTGTTTATGTAAGAAGGTTTGTTTTGGTTTTTTTCTTTTTCAATTTGTCATGCAGAGTCATGCTGTCTCACCTAAGATGTTTGCTTTAAAACTCAGCAGTGGCTACTTTTTTGCCTTGTTAAAAATAGACAGTTTTGGTTATGTTTGCATTACTGCAGAGACTCTAATGGCATTACTGAGAACAATGATAGCAGAACATGAAAACCCCTATTTTCTAGCCAGTGCTATGAGATCACAGCAAAGTACGCAACTCAGGTAGAGGGCAGAATGAGAGAGATTGCTTTTATTTCTAAACAGACCTGACAATGTTTAAAAATTTTCTGTAGAAGCACATGAACATTTTGTCATGAACAAGCATCTCTGTGACTTGAAGGCCCCATGTTTAGCTTGGTAAAAAACTTGTAGAGAAAGCTTGATTCAAGCATTAAAATTTCAGAACATTTTCAAGGTAGAAAAACATATTTTAACAAAAACAGGAGTTAAATGAGTTACTTAGTGGTGAAGTTAACACAGGCAGTTCAAAAGCAAGCTCAGGTGCTGATCATAATCCATATAGCCATCCACTGTACTGTTCATGTTGTCACAAAAGACTTTATTGATATGAATATACTTACTTTTGGTTAAAAATAATAAATAAACAAACAAAAAAGCAGAGTTGAAAACCCCAAACCAAGCTCTTCCCTTCTAATTTTTAAGTTTTCCAGCAACAGCAAAAAAGAATAAAAAAGTTTTCAAGGCAGTCAGATAGTCCCATGACTCAGTTTTGTCAGAAAACAGAACTCTTCGAATAAATAGAAAATTCTGACCAATCTAACAGAAAACCTCCCTAAAAGGTAATATGATAATGTACATCACATTCCAGAAGAATTCAGATTATATAGATATTAAGATCTTACTTTCAGGTTTGTAGCTAGCATAGACAAATTGGGAACATTCAAGGCAGAATAAAACCTGCAAAAAAAATGCAAGACAGAACTAAGTCAAGAAAAAAAACTATTTTCATTGGCAATATTTATATGCTACCACATAGAGGTAAGAAAAGACAAACCCATATGCAGAAAAATCAGTGAAGGTAGTAGAAATTAAATGGATGATCAGAAATGTATATTGCTTAGAGGATTTTACAGTGGACTACCAGAAAAAGAAGGTGAAATAAGTTTGTATGAGTCAGACATATAGGATGTAGTTCACACTTACTAGGCAGGTTATTTGGCAGCCAAAGGAAAAAAGGAAAATAGTATTTCTAAGTAGGTAGTAAAGTACTTTTTAATTTATTAAAATATGGAAATCAAGTGCTATAAAAAGGGACTCTCAGATTTTGCAACTATTTCTTTACCATCAAGATATTAAGCATGACATCTCGTGATTGATCTTGGCTATGACTGAGAGGCAAAATTATGTAGTTCCCATTTCTTTGCTTTACAAAAATAGTGAACATTGGCCAAACTATTCATGTTCTGTAGTAATTGTTATTTAAAAGAAGCTAAAAGAGAGGGGAATTGCATTTAATAGGAAATTAGTGAAAGCAAATAAATATATAAAGTCTGCTTAAGGAATGAATATTAGTAATAATAAACAAATAATTTTTATTTCTGTGCTTTTTGGAGAATAGTTCAAAACCAGTGAAGATAATGAAAACACTCCGCTGAATTCAGTGGGATTTAGATCCTCTGGATGGAAAATTAGTATCAGTTGGTTAATAGTTGATGCATCTACTGTGCTCGTATCCTTAGCCACTGGAGATGAAAAGTCTTTTCTATTTTTAAATAGAAAGGGTGATGGATGACACAGACTTTCCAAAGGAGCTGCAGAGTGTTAACAGTGGTCAATTCCACTCTTGGTAACTGGAGTCACGTTT
This sequence comes from Nestor notabilis, assembly GCF_000696875.1. Taxonomy (NCBI): domain Eukaryota; kingdom Metazoa; phylum Chordata; class Aves; order Psittaciformes; family Psittacidae; genus Nestor; species Nestor notabilis. Next base: position 6,194 of record NW_009943648.1, read on the forward strand.
CATGAAATTTGCATTTCTGCCTCCTGGATAAGACTTTCCAAACAGGCTCTTGCTCTTTGCATGATAATGTAGCACTCCCAAAAGGTGTTGAAAATGGTGATCAGGACTAATGAGATTTTAGCATGCTACTCAAATTGGTATGCTAGCCACATTTCACAGGCTGCAGTCGGTGCCTGCTGGAGGGTTGAGAGCTAATGTTCCTTTTCAGTTACACACAGGCCGTGTTAAGCGTGAGCAGTGCAGTTGTTCCAGCTTGGTATTTACAGGTCAGGTAGTACATGATGCAAGGCAGTGTCTCAACCACAAAGAAAAGGGTAGTACATTTGGCTTCTCTAGAGGAAAAGGTAGGAGAAAGTCAGCATGGACACTAGAGAAACAGAGATGACAACCAATTGTGGGAAGTCAGAATTTCCATGGTGTGCCCTACTCCACCTTGTGATGTTTAGGCATACTGTGTGGTCATTGCTCAAAGGTAATATCCTATCCAACAACATAAAGCTTCTTACCTGAAACCAGGGTTATTTCTTCTTCCAAGACAAGAAAATTATGTGAGAGAGAAAGAGGGATATAACAAGAGAATGGAAAACATGGGTGGTAACAAAAGGAAGGGAAAGAACACCCTTAGGGCACGGAGAAAGTTGACATCCAAAGGTAGTGGTATCACCAAGATGTTAAAGATCAAATTCTACTGCTTATCTGTGCTGCTGGATCTCCATCCTCTGGGGCAATGGGGTGGAAGATCTGGTCTTGCTTTTTCTTCAGAGAGCATCTGTCCTCTACCATCCAGATCCTCCCAATTCCTGTGGATTTGGCTCTGTTTCCCTCTGCTTTGAATTACTGCCTCACTCTTGACATATATAGCAAATTAAATTATGCACCTAACACCTTAATTGCCTGAGAGCGCTGTACCTAATGAACCATTTCAAAAGGCTGTAAATATTTCTAGCTAGAGCTTGGAAGTCAAGCATCAGTTTCCAAAAGAATTTTCTGCACACAGGATTGGGCTCTAATTGCTGTGCATCACGACTTGCTACCAGAATGAAAAGTTGTTAAAAACAATTTTATTAAATGCAGTGCAGCTCTGGATTATAAAGATAATTAAGTTTGAAAATGTAACGATCCATATGACACCATTGAAATGAAAGATATGAGGAATTCCTAATAAAAATACAATCCCCTTAAGATTAAAACTCTTTATTTTTTTTTATTTTATAGTATAAAGTCACACAGTTTAGCCCCTAGGCTTTAGAATAATTGACTAATACTCTCTGGAAAGACCACGGTTTAAAAGTCTGTCAGAGACTTCTCCATATAACCTGCAAGCACCATAAACCAAGGAAAATAGCAAAAGGTGCTGTCTGACTCCATCCAGCCTCCTCTCACTGCTGTTTACCAGAGAGAACTGCAAACCACCTTCAATGTGCTGCAAGCACTGCAGCACATTCAGGTTGTAGCTTTAATGCAGTGCCCCTTACTGTGGGAGCCAGTATTTTAGAAGTGGTTTCCCATCTTACCCATTTTTAGCTATTTTTCATTGGATGCAGTAGCTTAGAAATCAGAATAAGGCCTTGATCCACTGAAGCTCCTACATGTAATCGTAGTAGAACAAACAAGGGTATCAGCACCTGCCTTTTAGATTCAAGACCTTGACGTCTGGTCATGTTTTCCTGATATACCCAGAGCCCTGTTAAAAAATACACATTGGGCAAATTAAAATCATCTCTTCAGAAGTTGTCTTTTGCCATCAACTGAATCAAACAGGGGGCAGGGAAGACAGATGCAAGTAGGACAGTGGTGGGAGGGATGGTACCATTCAGGATGAGCAGCCAGGGGAAAAGGCAGTGCTCACACCTTGCCAGCAGGACCAGTGCTGGGGCTATAAACACCACTGTTCATGCTTTAACCTCACAAGGCCCACTGAGAGCACTAGAAGTCATCTGTTTTTTGGGGTTTCCTTAAGACGAGAAGGATGTCTCTTCTAAAGTGGAGTCTGAATACAAAGTGTTCCTTGCAGATCCAGAACATCACTGATGACAAAACAAAGCTCCAGTGCTTCCCAGAGTAGCACTGAGTAGCTCTTTTCCTTGACCTACAGCCTGAATTCAGCGTACCATCATTTTGCCTCAATATACATCTGATCTTTTAGTTCTTCTGCTTTTTTTCAGGTACTTGGTCTTCTCATTAAAATTTTTGCAGACAATAGGCAAAAGCAATTCTTTACAGCAATAAATATTCCCTTTTTGTGAACCAGCTGCTTTCAACATGTGTTTTTGCAGGGGATAAGTAGGTTAGACCATGACTATAATCTGCACACAGACATACAAGCTTCACTGAAATACCGTTTCTTGTTTGTGCAAAGCAACAGATTTCCAGTTCCTGGTGCTGTGGAAAACAGAAACAATCCAGACAATCCACATGCTATTTTCTTTCACCTAAGGGGATATGGAGGGTGTTTTCCTTGTGGTAATTGCAGCTTTGCAAAGACCACATACCTGAGGATGAAGTTGAACTAGACTTGAGACAAGGCTGGCAGGAGGGGTGCTGGGAATGTCAGCATTAGCGGGCTGCAGTGGAGAGAAAGCTCCTTGGACACTGGGGCTAACATGGACCCTGGGTCTGGAGAGGTCAGGAATGGCTGGGTTGTGTCCACAGCAGCTGCCAGGGCAGTCCTCAGGACTAGCAGGGGCACAGGGAAATGAAGGAGACACAGGTACACTTGGAGAAGAGGATGAAGCTGGAGAGGAAAAAAGCCTGGTAATTAGTTTCATCACTCTTTGGACGAATGAAAAGACATTGCTAAGGAGGGCACAGTGGCAGAACACAACAAAGTATTTATTATTACACTTAATTAATGTCATTCTAAGTGCTAGGTTCAGTAGCACTTTAAGTAGCCTTTTCTATTAACAAGATTCTTTCTGAGTTGAAGTGTGGTAAAATGTAATTATATGTAAATCAACAGACCTTTGCAGGTGTAAGCATATGTAAGCATATCAGAAGGAGACAATATATATTTTTGAATGAAGAAAATAAACATTAATTCAGGCCATAAGTATTCTGTTGAAAATCTCTGTGTGGAAATGATACCGAATATTCAGCAGCACCTAAATTGTAAATACAGGCTGACAATGTCTCCTCGCTGTTAAATTAAGTATATGCCATCTGAGAATCAGCAGCATTGATTCCACTAGCCATATGAAGTGAAAAAGCCAGAAAAACTGTCCCATTTTTACAATTTCGTTTTTGAGTTTTCCACTGCTGAAAAGGAAGTGGCAGCAGTGAATAGTCTGCATGATAAACGACTTGAATCACACACAGACTGAGGAGACATAGTGGGAAAAATCCTCACCCCTTTGAAGTCGATGGGAGGCTTGGCATGGAACAGAACAGAGACAGTCTTCAGGAGTGCTGTTTTGGCTTTCCCTGGGATGTTGCAAGATCTTTGCAAGTTAAAGTTGGCTAAACAGACGAGTGCTGTGGAAGGATTGGAAAAGCAGGAACTACTTTTTCCATTGCAAATTACTGAGAAATAGGCACCGATTCCCTGAATCGTTCTACTTTCCTGGAAACTGGTTGAAAATTCTCTTCACCTGTCTGGAGGCAGACATCCTTAATCCCCAGACTAAAGGCACACCAGAGGGCAAATGAAATACTTTGAAACCCTGCTGCCTCCAGGAAAAGCAAAGCTGTTTTGAGAAATGTGCTTCATGCATACTTGAAGTTGGAAGTCTGGCTGGGACATGGTTCATCACCCACACTAGAGAGATTTCAACACTGAGAGAAGAATACCTATTAGTCACCATTCCAACTCTCTTCTCTAATACTTCTTACTATAAAATAATGTAAAAATTCTCTTTATTGTGAGAAGCCATTTGAACAACTTTCAGGAAGTTGGAGAAGTTCAGCTCAGATTGAAGTGCTACCTTCTTCTGCTGCATGGAGAGGAGCTGTAGCACAACGGAGGAGGGTAATTAAGAAAAACATGAGAGCAAAGGATTTCAGACACTGCGTGTGTGCCAGCAGGGAATAAATGGTTTGCCAATGAACGAATAATACCTTCAGAAAAAAAGAGTCCTCATAAAAGTACATTGGTATCATCTGAATGTCCTTCTAATGTACAACCAGACCTTGCAAAAAGGAAGTCTTCCTAGATACAGAAGGAATTTCTGGCATTTCATGTACACACACAAAGAAAATATTTAAAAATGTAAGTATGAAAAGGCAATATATCTCCAAAAAAAAACCTGCTGAAATTGTCTGTGTCTGTGAGAGATAAGAGGTCAGGAAAAAGCAGAAAGAACAGTAATTTCTTTAAAATTCTTCTTGTAATCCATTTACAGCATAGCACCTACAGAACACCTTGCAATGGTTAGGCAGACAGCTGTGGCAGTACTACGTACTGCCCTGACCCTCACTATTTCCTCATTTTTCTGTTTCCTTGCAATTCACTTTCTTTACTGTAGCAGTAAATTCTTCAGCTCAGGGGTGCATGCTAATAGGGACCTCTACTCACTGATGCAATACAAATTAATAACCTGCAGGAATAGGTAGCATACAAGCATTCAAGTGGTTAAATGTGCACATGAAAGCCTGGGTGGGTTTTTGCTTTGTCATTCCTACAGCTCTCCTCCGTGGCTCTCACTGCTCCAAAGTCCCCCGTGGTGGGCAAAGCTGCAGGACTCACTGCCCGCCTGACCCTCTGCTGGCCATCACCAGGACCATTCATGCCATCAGCCTTACCCTGCATCAGAGGGGAGGTATTACTGGGAAAGATTTGTAGTGCTTGACATTTTTATTTTGCCTAAAGAAAGGTGTTCTGGCCAAGACTTCAAAGCCAGCTCTGTTTCCTGAATTTTGAAAGTGAAATTTCTCAGGAGGATAAATGATGGGCATTTAAGCTGGGGTCTTTGAAAGATTCATAAGAGGGAATAAATGTTGCTTGTGGTTTGTTTGATAAAGCTTGTGAAGTTTAAGATGCATCTCAAAAGTTGAGAGGAATGCTTAGCGGCAGGGATATGTTCTTCCTTTATTGGTTGTATAAATCAAAATAAACAATGAGACATAAAGAAATAATTATGAGACCTGCAAATCAATCCCAGTACTGATAACAGACTCTAGGTGTTTGGGTACCTCTAAACCTCTTAATACCTCTCAAAGGTAAAATTTCCAGGCATGTGTTTCCCTGTAGTGAAGAATTTTGTTTTCAACATGATGCAACATATAAATTTGTTATGCTGTGCTGATTAGGAACTTACATGGGTTTTGCAAAGAACAAAAGATGGGAAAGTTTGTCTGTATTGAAAAAGTGCAAGACAACATACACCACACTGTGAAGTCATGTTTACGAAAATGGAGCTAATTGCACACTGCTTTGACCAAGGGGAGAGAATAATTCAGAGCCAAGGATGCCCAATGCCTTCCTGTTGCTCTGAGGGACCAGCAGTAGCCAAAGGTCCATGAAACCAACCTTTGCGTTTGCACCACTTCCCAGTTTCCTCTCAGCAAAGACGCCTAAGGGAAAGGTGGGAGAGGGTAAGAAATGTGCTCCCAGATTCTCTCTTGTTCCCCAAATTTATTGGCTTAGTTAACTCTTTAACAAGCATTTGTCAAGGACAATTGAAGTATACACCTGTGATTCTTCATTAGCTTGACAAATTAATTTATTTTATGGTCTTCCTGAAGAAAAACTATCTTTCTAAGTCAGATTTTCACTTTTATGGTCAAGCTTTTAGTAGCAAAACTTTTGTCGGGTTTTTCGTTTTTCTTTATATTTGAAAATCTATAAACATTAGGGTGAGGAGCAGGCACCACTTTGTAAGTTTAAAAACCCAACAGAAAGTTTGTTGAGGTTTTATGTCCCAAATCCGGATTTTGTCCAGTCTCTTCCATCACACAGTGTGTTTGTGTCCTGGACCTGCAGTAATCACCTCCAGAAGAAAGAAAATTCAGTATTTGTTCCCCAGGAAAGCTGTTACAAATGTACATTACATAGTTTCCTTTTCACTTTTGTCAAATTAAAGCAATATTTTAAATACCCTGAATACGAATTTTGTTTGTCTCTCTTGTTACAAAGCCTGAAGGAAAAGCAGGAGATGGTCTTATTTCCTTAGCAACAGAGTCAGGTGTGATTTATGCCACTGTGCGTCCCTGCAGCTGTCTCCAAGCAACAAACCAAACTGCAATGCCAACTGTTGTACGCGCAGTATACAGAGGGGGCTGAGGGTGCAAATACCTATCCCTGGCATGGAGCAGGAGGGAAGACTGAGCAAACACAGGATTATCATAGAAATGGAAATCAATCAAATAATCTAAGCATCTTAGTTCAGCCTGCCAAATGCTCAGCATGCAAAGAATAATCTATTTTAAACCAGTCAGTGCCTAGGTGGCAGCTGTAGATGTGTGTTAATACTTTACGAAGGCTTTGCCTTAGCTTATGAAAGTGGTACTGCGCGTCTGCTGCTCCTGAGCAGGAGTTCTCATGGAAAACAGAGTATCTGTGTAGCAAAAAAAAATATTTTCAGTAATAATTCACTGTTACAGTAGTTGCCAAAATTTGCCCAACTTCATTTGCCATTTCAGAGCTGTTTCCTCTTTTAAGTAAAGAGACTTGCCTCTACGATTGTATTATGTTGGCAAACACTGTGCTTCTAAATAACAACTGTAAAGCTAGTGAGGCTTGCCAACTGTAATCATGACAGATAGCACTGTTTTTCTGAAAAAAAAAAAAAAAATTACTGTTTTATTTAAGGTGAAATTTGCTCTGGAAGCTGAGCTTTTGCAAGCATCAGTCTGCCTGCACCAATGTTTTCTAGGTGCTTTTCAGGTATAGAGCTAACACCCGTGGATTATCAAAACCAAGCAAGATTGCAGTCCCTCCTGCCAACATTTTATTCCTACCCCTAGTTTACTCTTACTGGAAAGCCATAAAACCTCTGAAATAAGAGTGTTCATTCTACTGCTGAAAATGTAACAATTGTGTAGGAATTGCTGGATGCTGTAATCAGGGAAGACCTGCTAACCAACATGGTGAGGATGGAGCATGGAAATGCTAGGATCTCCCCAGGGGTCACCACCCACTAGTGCTGGAACCAGAGTGTTTCACACCCCTGAGCACATGCTGCCCATGCCAGGCCTGATGAAGAGGTAGAGCGGGCAGAAAGCTTTGCTTCTCCCTGGCCTTTCCCTGCTACATTCTGTGCTATGAAACGTTTTTTCTTTCAGTGCTTTGCAGCATAGAAAACATGCCCAGGCCACCTAAATGGTGTTGACCAACCAGGTGGCTTTTGGTAA
>NW_009943649.1:0-218 GCF_000696875.1 Nestor notabilis
CCCCTTTCTTGCATATTCTATTAGTTGTGTGATTTTCCCCCCTCTCTCTCTCTCTTCTCCCCCTTCATCTCCCTCTTCTCCTTCCTTTTCTTCTTTTTTCCACCCTTCCTCCTTGTGTCTTTCGCTTCATTCCTGCAGGAGAAGAGAAGAAGAGAGAGAGGTGAAACTTAAAAAAAAAAAAAAAAAGCAAAAGAAAAAAAAAAAAAAGGGAAAAAGAG
>NW_009943649.1:376-596 GCF_000696875.1 Nestor notabilis
TTTTTATCCTAAATACTTCTATCGGGCGAACTAACAAAAAAAAAAAAAAAGAGAAAGAAAAGAACCTTTTGGGGGGTCGATTTCCACCAATCTTTTTTTTTTTTTTCCCTCCTTCTTCCTCCCAACCGGCATCGTGCGCTCTCACAGGAGAAGAGAAGAAGGAAGGGGCAAGAAAGAGGAAAAGAAGAGGATTTATTTATCCGACCTACTTTGGATCTCT
>NW_009943650.1:0-4550 GCF_000696875.1 Nestor notabilis
TGGTGGCGGCGCTGAGGGAGCTGCACGGAGAGGTGAGCCCGGACCGAGCGGGGCCCCGGGCTTCTGCCGCCGGAGAGCACCCGCCTGGCTGCGGAGAGGGGCTGAGGAGGCGGGATAAGGGGCTCCGGTTTGCCGCACGTAGCGTGTTACCGGTTCGCCAGCCCACGTTGTAACTTGTTGCGGGTGAGGCGGGGTTGTACGCTTCGGTTTAGTGTCTGTACTGAAGTGGCTCCGGTATATCTGCTTTTAGACCTTGGGGTATTGATGGATTCGCTGTAGTGAGGCTTTAAAAGGAGAACAGTGGGAAGGGAATGGCTTCTTGGTCGAGGAAGTCTGCAGAAACTGTTCGTGCCTTGCTTACTGTGTTGCCGGGCGTCTTTAAATAAGTCTTGTCACCTCTGGTTCCTTTGTCTTCCGTCGGTAATGTGGAACTAAAAGTGGCTTTATCTGAAGAGCTCCGAGGGGAAGGATGCTGCATAAAGTATAGTGGTGTCCTTGCTTAAACACTCGTGTGAGATGTGAGCTTAACTACGACTTCTGTGTACTGGAAATGAAATAATTTTCTTATAAACCATCACTACAAGAGCATAGGATGGAACTTACTTAATAATGTATTTTTTTCATAGGTTGGAGCAGCTTTGCCTGTCGACATCTTAACATATGAGGAAAAAACTCTCTCTGCCATATTAAGAGTTGTTAGCAGGTAAGGTGCAGCAGGTACACGCTTCAGGTACTGCCATGAAAATGCTTTTCATAAGAAGACTCTTAAGCTGAGAATGGTCTGAGAAGAATTAAACCTGACTTATAAATGTCTGCATACAGCATGCAGAAAAGATCAAAAAATCACTAGGATTTGGTCACCTACACACCTCAGTACGTTACTCCTGCTTTGAAACAGAATGGTCTGACAGGAACTATGCACCATCGAAACACATGGCTTTAAATCTCTTATTGTGGTAAAGATGAGAATGATTATTGTCTGTAAATGGTGATGACAACTGCAGATGATTTTGATAGATGCATAGATAGAACAAGAACAGGGCAGTAAAGTGACCTTGAAAAGGTTACAGTGCATATATCTCTCTGTCAGGGACAAGAAGCTGTCATCACTGCAGTGTCCCTTCAGGACATGCTGTTGCTGGTAGAATTCAGTGGTGAAATACCTGCTGTTACACTCAGTTACGGTTTCACTGCTCTGTATGTAACATGGTTTTTATTTAAGCTGTTTATGCCACAGGAAAACTGAGAAAACCAATTTTCATTAATATACTTTGTTTTCTTAGTGGCCTTGTCAAGCTGTGGAGTGCTCTAACATTGCTGGGCTTCTACCAGAACAGGAGGTGTGCCTTTCGAGTGCTGCAGGTAAAGCCCTGTGGGCACTGGATGTCCTATAATCATAGAATGGTTTGAGTGAGGGGATCTTAAATCTCATCTAATTCCACCCCCCTGCCATGGACAGGGACACCTTCCACTAGAGCAGGTTGCTCTGAGACCCGTCCAACCTGGTCTTGTCTCCCCAAGGTATAAGTTCTCACTCTAAGCCTGGCTGGGTGGCTGGGCTGTGGCTCTGCCCACTGCCTCGTCCTGGAAAGATGCCCTGGATGCAAAACCATCTTGGTTTGGATTTGAAATGTGTTTCAGTGCAGGTGTGTAGGCCTGTGCTTGAGCAATTCTGGTAATGAACCTTGTAAAATGTGACAGTAATGGGTGTCTCATTACTTTATGGCTTTATTCCAGTGATGAGTCTTGAGCTCATTAATACACCTGCAAGAAAATAATTTCTGGAAAGGTTTTGTTCTTTGTCAACATCTTGGTCCAATATTTGATTTTCCCTACCCCATTTCTTCCCTTTCTAATAATCACTGTCACCTGATGTCATTTAAAAACGTATGTGTGAACATGCACTTCCAGAGCTTAGTTTTTCTGGAGGATGCTGCTTAATAAAGTGATTTCCAAGAATTCTTTGCTCTGAAACCATGGCTTAACAAAACTCTGCTGGGGCATAGCTCTTAAGTTTTTAATCTTTGATGTAAAAGGAAAATTTAAGTATTTTAAACTTTGAGTGATTGTTTTTATTCAATGCTTTAAGTTTGTTTCTTGCTTTGTTGTTTGCTTGCTTTCTCCCAAACCAGGCATCTCCATTTCTTCTTGCATTAGCTGGCAACAGCAGAGAACTAGTCTTGGATTGAACACAGTTGTTGGTCTGGTCGTACGAAGCCGAAGTTGCTTGAGATGTTGCAACTCTTCAAGCGTGGAATTTTTGGAGGGGTTTTACCACAAGGAGCCTTGACAAAGCTCATGTTTATCAACTCACTGTTTGGACGTCCTGTACTTCAGAGTTTACACCTAAAAGTTGGAGACAAAGCTGAAATTGCCAAAACTTTTACCCAGGATGATGTTATTACGTTTTCTCATTTAACAGGTGACACAAATCCTTTGCATTTAAATGAAGATTTTGCAAAGAAATCTAGGTTTGGGAGAATTGTTGTACATGGAGTTTTGATCAATGGGCTTATTTCTGCAGTCCTGGGTACTAAAATGCCAGGTCAAGGATGTATATTTCTTTCTCAGGAGATCCGATTTACAGCGCCTTTGTATCCTGGTGAGGAGGTTGTAGCTGGAGCAGAAGTGCAACACCTGAAGGGTTCTGTTGCTCACATTTCGGTGTCGTGTAAAGTCAGAGACAGTGCAAAGACTGTTATGGAAGGGATGGTGAAAGTCATGGTTCCAGACCTTCAGAGCTGTTGATCCTGTGCTACTCTACTATAAAGGCCACAAATGTACAGTTGGTTTTGACTCTGTCTTTTTACATGACATCACTTAATCTGGTAAATTTGCAACAAAAGCCGTTCAGAGTGTTTCAAAGGCAGTGCCCAAACTTAATCTTGATAGAGATAGATTAAGATCTTGCATTAAACTTAGAGCTTTTAATTTTCCCCTGACCACTGCCAGGGTGAAACCACTGGAACTAGGCATGTGCTGTGACAGGAGTGCTATGTTTAGACAAGCCTTTGCTGCTGTGGGGAGTCTGGAGTGGCAAGGTTCAGGCTGAGGCTGTGCTTTTTGGGTCCACACTAGATCAGTTAAAACTTGTTCCCTCTTCACAAAGTGCTCCCTAAGGAGCACTGGAGGGAGGGGACGGTGCTGTGGGTTTAACAACCAGAACAGAAGTGGAGGTACTGGCTGTGTGAACATGTATTCCTCTTTGCCCACTTAAAGTACCTGGGTTGCTGGTAAAGCAAGCTTTGGGTAGATCCATTTGTAAATCATCTGGGTTAAATTATTTTAGTACCAACAAAAGATTATTGTACACTAAGAAGTTTTTTTTAGAACCGACAGGAGCGGAAGTACAGGCTGTCTTCAATTGGTGGCTCATAGTTTTCTGGCAAAACACGTTTCCCCCCTTTCTCTGCCACCAAAATGCATTTGTGACTTCTCTTGACTGCAGATAACTTCAGCAGTCACTTGCTGTTGAAAAAGAGTTTGTCCTCAAACTGTGATGAAAGCTACTGGTGAAACAGTTACACTGTCTGGGTGAGATGTCTTGTTTGTAAATGTAACCGCAGTGTAAGGATGTACCCTGCTGCTGAGTCACACTGATCAGAGGGAGGGGTTGCATTTAAGGTCATAGAATCCCAGACTGGTTTCTGTTGGAAGGGACCTTAAAGCTCATTCAGTTCCAATCCCCTGCACTGGCAGGGACACCTTCCACTAGAGCAGGTTGCTCCAAGCCCCTGTGTCCAACCTGGCCTTGAACACTGCCAGGGCTGGGGCAGCCACAGCTCCTCTGGGCACCCTGTGCCAGTGCCTCAGCACCCTCGGAGTCTGATCTTTGACTTCACTGTGCCCTTTGGTTTCAAAGCAACACAGAACCAGTTTGCAACACAGAAATGGTGCTTGGTGAGAGCTTTACCTCCTGTTAGAGCTGTTTCACTTCCCATTGCTTTCTGCTGTGAGTAGCTGCCTGATCTTTTGCCAGTGATTTTTAGCAGGTGTGCTCCTTCCCTCCTTCCGTGTTCTCCAGATGGGAAGCTGTCACATCAGTGCCTGTTAACAGAGCAATTCGAGTTAATGTCTGACCTCCCTCTTGCTGTACAAGGAGTGTGATAGGACAAGAGGAAACAGACGAATGTTCAACAGGCAGCAGGTTCCCATGTGCTAAGTAGTACTGAAATAGTTTTCCAACTGCTGCAATGGCAGTTAGGTTGTGGAGCTCAATTTAACTCTGCTTGCAAGAAAAACGCTCCAAACCCCTAAAATCTACACATTGAGTGGAAGATATTGGATGTTTTTTGGTATTTAATGATGCTTTAATTACAAATAAGCCCTAAACGGTGCAGAGCAACTGGTGCACCAGCCCTTTCCAGTTTGTCTTTGCGAGCACCAGCGGTGCCTTGGCGCTACCCCACCTCGGGCTGAAGCTGGTGCTACCGTTGCGGCACAGAGCACCGGGTACGGACGACTTGGGCAGTCACATGCGCTCCGGCGGCTCCTCTTCCCGTTACCCATCCCGGGAATGCTCCGTTCCCGTCCCGCCGCCGCCCGCTCCA
>NW_009943651.1:0-43921 GCF_000696875.1 Nestor notabilis
GGTGCGGGGAGGTGAAAGGGGGGTGGTCCCTCGCCGTGGTCGCGCAGGACCCGCGAAGCGGGGTGAGGGGGACACAAAAACCCGCAGGAGCCGTTTGCTGCCCTCAAATCTACAGGTCCGGATGGCTCGTGGGAACTTGGGTCCCCTCCGCCGCTCCTCCACGCCCCGCCGGGTGGCCCGCACCCTCTTGCAGCGGGTCGGGCTCTGCTAGCCCTGGCTCTTTTTTTAATGTATGGTTTTATGCATATTTCATATTCCGGGTGAAATCTGAGACAGGCAGAGAGTAAGATGAAATAAAACTCACTTTGTAATTCCTCTGTGCAGAGTTCATACAGTTTTCCAGAGCAAGTATCCACTGAGGGAGAACCGGAGATTTTAAATAAGAGTCAATGGTCTTAGCAGATGACAAGAAAAAGTTATTATTGCCTTTGCAATTCAAATTGAGAATGTAGTTTGGTATCATCAACCAGAAAATTCAGCGGTTTGATTTGAGTTGATAGTAAAGCCAAGCTTTACTGAGCAGATCCATGAGCTTTAATCTGCATGAGCCAGTAATGGGAGTAATTCCATTTCCTAAAAAGACGTATTTTCCTCTACAACGAGAAACTTGGTTATTACTGGATAGGAATGTTGTGCCATTTCCATAGTTGATGGATTCCAGGGTAAAGACTATGCGAGCGCATTGTTATTTATTTGTTTCCCCGTCTTAGCCAGAAACCTCTCTGCACTAAACACAAGCAGCAAAGATCAGCTGTGTTAAGGAGTTATGATCTTCGGCTGGTTGTAGAGGTGGGAGTGTTCCTGGGGGGCTGCTGCGGCGGGGCAAGGACCTGAGGTGAGGCTGCACTCAACAACTGAGGACAAAGGGGAGGTGAGGGAAAGGAAAGAGAAGGGGAAAACTGAGTTCAGCAGCGTTGTGCTGGTCTGGATCATGCGGACCAGCTACTTGCCCCCTTTGTGGAATTTGGAGGTGTTACGATAACAAGATACTAATATCCTAAGTATCTGATGCTGCCTGCAAGAGCATGCAAGGCTAAAGAGAACCAAGTGCTTATGTTTTGCACAATAAGGTTGTGAGTATAACCGTATTTAGCTGCCTTGTATATCCTGCGCACAGGTAAGGGGTCTTGCCTTAGGAAGTGGGTGGGAAAGGCCATGTGCTGTGGGAACCAGGGCTGCATCAGGGCGGGGGGGATGCTTGCTGGGCTTCCCACGTACCTGTTGCAGCCCAACACGGGTCTGTAGCGGGGGGAGTCCATGCTCCTCTGTGTTGCTGAAGGGGAGCCATGAGCACCAAAGTTCTTAGCAGTGGCCACTGACTTTGCACAACCTTGGTTGCCTCTGGCTGGAAGCTCCAGGCATCCTGAGCCTCCCGAAATGCCGAGTGCCTGTAAATGCAGTTCTTAGCGACAGGAGTTGCTGGAGAAGTACATGAAGAGCTGTAGATTCTCTAATAAAACAAGCCAGAGGGATTGAAAATTGCTGAATTAAATGATGCTTTGGACTTGTCCTAAAATGTGCAGAAGAAAGCAGCCTTGGAACAGACCATGATAATTATGTGTTCACACAAGAGGTTAAATAACAACAGAGTGAATGGTGGACAAAAAGAATGCAGTGAGCGGAAGGATGCTGGGAGTAACTAGGATGTGATCCTGTAATTGAAAGCTGAATCCTAATCCATATACGCATGAGCCAGAGTTCCATGGGTAATAGACTATATAATATCCCCAACACCTTTGATTTATTTTTATTTCCCCTCCAAAACCACCTTTAAAACCTGGTCATTTCAAGTAGCCGGGTCTCCCCTTCTGTCTCTGAGAATCGTATGTTGTGCACCACCAGCCAGGCCAGAGCTGCTGGCAGCCCCCAGAGGAGAGCTTGAGCAAGGCAATAAATACGTGTTTTTTCCTTTCTTTCTCCCCTGCAACATCTTAATTCAGTTCAAGGTGTCCCATGTTGCTTTCTTTGTCCCAGGATCCCTCTTTGTTGGCACCCAGCTGCTGTGAAACAAATCTTGGTGCCACTAGAGTGTTGAAGGGGGGCCCTCTGCTTGTTCCTGGCATCGCAAGTGCTCACCCTGGCTGGCAAGCGTGTGTTGGGTTGGTCATGGGGTTTTGGTTGTACTGGTGGGGGGTATTTGATCACCAAATAGAGTAGATGGTGTTTTATGGTCTCTATTCATGTATTCTGTCAATATAGTTTATGCCAGGTTGCTACTGTAAGATATTTGGGGAATCAATGATGACAGGTTCAGCTCCATCTTCTGTAGGGTTTCCTCTGAGCTGATGATGTATGGGTGCAAAATGTGTGGAGCTGGCATGGTTTTCTTGATATTTTCATGTGTGAGTTGTATGTGGCATAATTTTGGCCCAGATGTGTCTTGTGTTCATATGCAGCTGTGGCGAAGTGCAGGTCTGTTGTTAGTCCATCCTGTAGCTCTGTAATCAGTAAAACGATAGAGAAAATATTTTCATCTTTCAGAATATTTCTTTTGGCCTGGTTCAGTAAGGGAAAGTATGAACTGACTTTGGAAGTGGATGCCTGTTGGTATGGGTCAGTCCTGCCCTCATTGCTAAAGCAAGCTGCATGCGTTTTAACTTAAATAGCAGCGAGCATCACGGTGTGAAGGCTCCTATCATGTTCTGACAAAGTGTGCAGTGGTCATCTGTTGCTCACAGGTCTCCTTTTCCAGTCCCATGCAGCGTATGGTAAGGCCGCACGTTCCTGGTCTGCGGCTGTTTGTGTAAAATCTACTTTTGCTCCAAATATGCTCAGTCCTGTCAAGTTTCACAGTTTGTG
Source organism: Nestor notabilis (assembly GCF_000696875.1). Taxonomy (NCBI): domain Eukaryota; kingdom Metazoa; phylum Chordata; class Aves; order Psittaciformes; family Psittacidae; genus Nestor; species Nestor notabilis. Next base: position 2,800 of record NW_009943651.1, read on the forward strand.
CTGAAATTTTTGGCATTGACGAGACGGGTACAATTCCAGTAGTGAGGTCAGCAGCAGCGCTCAAGCATACGCAATAGGCATGAAGTGTCATCAGCATCTCTGTTACGAAAATGCAGTGAGCTGCGGCATGAACTGGACTTGTCCCCACTGCTGTCATGGCCACTTGCTGCTGAAAGCTTCATCTGCTACTGAAATGTGCCCCCCTCTTCCTGGGGCTTTGGTTTCTGGTTTTGCTGGAATAAACAGTGATTGCTTTTATTTTTTTTTTTTTGGTCACTTTGTTCTCCATTCCACTTCTCTCTGATGGAAGCTTTTCCTGTTATCCTGCTGCTAATGAAGAAGTCTCGCTGTTTCTGGAAGATACGTTGAGTTGAATTAAATGGGTTAGAAGGATAAGCTAGAAAAATGTAAATATTCAGTTTTCTGGGATTTCCTTGAAAATGTAATACTGTGAAGCCTGCTTTTTCTTCTGCTGTTGCTTTCCTTTCCTCTTGTGTGATTCTTTCACCTATAGCAACATTGCATTTATGTGTATTTTCTCCAGAGTTAGTGGGACAGTCAGTTATGTGGGAAACTGCACAGCTGGGATGTTGCAGGAATATGCCATAGAGATCAGTGAGTCTTTGGTGTGGTACTTGAGAAGATTCTGATTTTGCAGGTAATACAGGCATTAGCACTATTCATGCTTAATGTAAAAGAGATGATCTGGGATTTTGTTTTTTCTGACGACTTTTCCCCTTATAATTTCTGTGGCAGCATTCCTGGTTTGTGTTGAGTAAAATGCGGGTGAATGCACTGAACACACATGTGCCTCCCCATCTCCTTGCTGGAGCAGCGACCAGGGGGTGCTTCAGGTTTTTGAGAATTGTTCTCCCTGCTTGGAACAGTGGGGCTCCAGTCCAGGGCTCACTGTACTTTCTGGGTATGGTTTTCATTGCCATGTTTGCAGACCTTATCCATGGTTCTAAGCAGTATGCTCTGATTTTTGGCTTGAAGTCTGTGGCAGCGGCACTGGTTGAAACAATGCCAGAAATCTTCTGAAATCTTGCTTTAAAATTATTTCCAAATGTACCCTCTGTGCTGGGTTCGGGACTTGAGGGTCAGGAGCTCTCAGCAGTGCAGCTGGGATTTTGGAGCCGCTGGCCTCAGCAATGCTCCCGTGAGGACTCTGAAGTGGGTTTTGAAAACAAGCAAGATCTTCGTGCAGTTTTGTGTGCCTGTCTGAGAGATGGCTGCTATTTGCTTTGAAACCTAAATTTTCCTGGAAGCTTGATGCCAGACATTGTTTCTAGATAATAAATCCCAGTGGGTGCATAGTTTCCGAGGTCATGCTGTTTATAAGCCTGTTTATAAGTTTTCCTGCTTCTCTTAACACGTGTGGGTAATAGGGTTTGCTGCATCCAAATACATTTTACCCTGGAGCAGGAGACACGACCTCATGCTGTAATGCCAGGCACCCCTGAGCTGAGCCATGCCCACCAGCCCTCCTCTTGGAGATGCTCTTGCTTTTCTTCTGCAGGTGATACAGTTGGTGGGCTCACACAAGTGTGGGGAGCAGACAGGGGTGCCATGTTGCGGAGCTGGCTCCCGTAACCGTATTCTGCCCCTGCCTGTGGGTCTAGGTGGGAAAATGGCTGCTGTTTCAGATGCTTTTCTTGGGCAGACAGTTGCCTCTGGTCAAGCCATCACTGGGTTTCTACCATCATCTGGACCCCCTTTCTGCCCGCCACTGCTGTGCTTCAGGGTTGGACATCGTGCTGTGAAGTGGCTTCATAAAGATGTGCAAATGGCCAAGTGTTCAGGGTAGGGCATCAGTGATTCTCTGTCTGCTCATCTGGAAATTCAGTATTCTTACCAAAACCCATGGTTTGGGGCCATTTCTGGGCAAGGGTTTATTAGCAGATGGCTTCAGTGTATTCTTGTATTGCTAGAATTTAATTCTTTCATAAAATAGAGTTCTGCATCTCTTCTAATGTGCTGTACAACACTGGGGGAGAGCTGCGAGTGGGCAAGATGAGAGGAAGCAATGCAGGTGATGGAGGGTAGGAAGCTTCAGGTCCTTCTTTACTGGAGCAAGTTTAATTTTGCCATCCTCTAACTTGTGCAGCCTCTCTAAGTCCATGGAAAATAAGTTTGTGTAAGGTTGCTTTACCGTAGTCGTTGATTTGTTGGTGTAATTTACCTCCACATTGTTAAGATACAGCAGTACAAACACAGTGTACCTATTACTGGAAGAGAAAGAAATGAAAGCAGTGGTATTGGGTGTGTTGTTGCTCACCTTCTGGCCTGCCTGTGACTGCTGCTCTCTGCAGCTTCACAAATACATTGCTAGTTTTGTTGGGATTTGTTACAGTACTCTGTAACTGCATCTTGAATCTACTGATACTTTTAGATTTTGGGATGATAGACTCTTGCTAAATGCATGCACATTACATTCATTAACTACCACCTAGTATACACATCAAATGTCTTTCCCATGTCAGGAACATTGAAACTCTTCACTAAAGAAAAGTTAGCTCTGGGCAGACTTACACATGTGTGATGGCTTTGATGTAATCACAGGTGCAATGGTTTTATGACAAATATTTTCATGTATTCAGACATAATGTGGTTTTAGGTGCTGTTGGTGCTTTCAAAATCAATTTTTTGTCTATTTTATGTCCAGTCTTTGGATGCATATGTGTGTTAAAAAGTGCAGTGTACTATCAGTAGAAACAATTGTTTTCCATTTTTTAAAAGCATATGGAAAACCTCCTTTTTAAACCAAACACAAACAGGCTGTAAGTGTAAAGCGCACAAACAGCTGTCTAGGCAGAAACCGCTATGAGACATGTATAGCAGGACTGATACTACTACTGAACTCTGGTTTCATTAAATATTATGTCAGAAGGAAAAAGTGAAAAGTATTTGAAATTTAAGCTTGAGTCATGTGGATACAAATGTCCAGGAAGTCTTGCAGCCCAATGTTTTGGCACTGTATAGCTTCAGGATATATTTCAAGGCATCGGATTTTTTGCATTAGTTTGTTGCTATGACTTTACAGCAGTCGGGGATCTTTAAAACAAAGCTCTGTGATTCCAGAAAGCTCATCTGGCACCACTTAGCTTGGGCAGTTCCTTTTTTCTACATTTATTTATTCTTTGTAGAAAATTAATGGCTCTGGAAAAATGCTAATTTTGGGAAGCATTCGATGACCAAAAGAAAATCAAAATCAGTGACTGTCTTGTGGAAAGCCCCCTAGGAAATGATCTTAAGGGTTTGTTTATAGTGTACTACTAGTTTCTGTTTTGAAGCTGACAGACTGTTTGATGACCAAGAAAAATAATAAAAAAAAGAAGAAAAAAAGCAGTGATTTCCTTGAAGGAAGACAAACCAAAGCATTCAATCTAAGTAAATCAGAATTTTAACTGCCTATTTCTTATTTTCTCATTGTCCCTGGTGGCAGCCAGCAGGACACTCAGCAGTGGTGTGTCCAGAGCATCACAATTTCCTTCCAAGCATGATTGTGTTTGCAGCAGACAGACCTTTGGCCAGGTGATAGAAGGTGTGCTATGTTGCTGAGTCTTTGTGCTAGCATCCCTGCACATAGAGCATTATGCTGGTGACTTCATTTGTGATTTGGCTCTCTGCACAAGCAAGATGAGAGTCTGGCCTGGAGACATGTAAATGCGTAGCTGAAAAGTCCCTTTAAGCAATATTTAGTACTTGCCTTCTTTTCCCCCCCCCTTCTCCACAGTGCTTTCATCTATAATAATGGAACTTATTTGTACTTCAGATAATAGCTGGAAAAGTTACAGGTGATAGAAGTGTTACTCTTCTGGGCTGTTCCTGAATAAGTGCATCAGAAGTCTTTGACCAATGATTTTAAATGTGAGTGAATGTAAACGTGTCCTGAGAAGATTTAATACGGCTTTTCATGGTTCATTCTTACTGCTGAAACACTGGAAATGTGGAGTGGCAAATACAGATCTTTGATGCACAGAATCTTAAGAAGAAGAAGAGAAAAAAAAGAAGTTGTGTATTGTTGGTATTTGATATTTCTTTAATGATGATATTTCAACAAAATTGTACGCATCCTTGGAATGGTTAAGTTGATATCGTTGCTCTGATTCTTACCTTAGCAGTTCAGTGACGGTTTCTGAAGTGTTGGTCTTTCTGAAAACCTTCATACATGTTTTCATGGGGAGGATTTAAACAGTAACTGCCTTTTTGACAAGATTATTGTTGGTGGTAATAATTCCAGTGTTGATTTGGAAACATAAAAATTTTGCCTTCCCAGCTGTTTGCCTCTGTTCCCCCGCAGGCTTCACCTGCTCTGTTGTGCCGTGTGCTTCAGTGGAAGGAGTGGAAGGTCTGGAGCATGTTGAGGGCCTTTTTTTTGGCTGTTTCGCTCGCCTCTTACAGTTTAATGTCTGGTTGTCCTTCCAAACAATGTTAACAGCTACATTTCTGACCTGAGTTACTAATAATGAGTTTTAATGAGTGAGCTGTACTGCAAGTGCAGTGCTGTTCAGTCTGGGGGCTCCATACCATAGCACTGGCACAGTCAGCACTCTCGCATCATGCCCTTTCATGGTGTTGGGTCTTTGTCATGCCAGACAATTTTCAAATGTCTCCTCATGTGAAACCATTTTCTCCAGACATATTTGATGGGAACTGCCAAGAACACTGAGAGCAGTTAGAAAGTTAATTAAGTGTCCTGAAGCTCAGATTTGTGGCCGCCTCCTTTCTTCCCATGCCAGGATCCCTCTGCATTTTAGAGATGGTTATTCCATACATTTCACGTGAAGCTTTCAGAATTACCCTGGAGTTAGTTTCCAAGTATTCAGAGCTTCCATTTAGGGCCAGGCTTTTACAGAGAGCGTTAAACCTGGTGGATTGAGTTCTTCTGAAAACTTACCCAGTCGTTCAGTGCCTGGTGAGGGGAAGTGATGTTCAGAGTCTGGTCCCACCAGTGGAATAGCTGCCGTGAAGATCTTGCAGTGGGATCTGGTCCAAGCTCCGCTGGGGTCAGTACCAACCTTGAGCCTGACTGGACTGTAGAGCAGGGCAGCAATCCCATCCATTGGGCTGTTACAGGAGATCAGAAAGTTTGTGTAGTCTCATTTAAAACAAACATCTCCCCATGCTATGGAACTTCTTCCCGAGAGCGTTGGCTGGCTGGAAGCCAGGACAGAGGGGTTTGGGGTCTGCATGGGACCCCTGTGATGATGGTGGCAACATCAAATGCATCATCTCCGCCTGCAAGTTTCTAGCTCTCACCCCCTCCCTGAGCCTGGTGTGGAGAGACAGAAGGGGTGGTTGGACACAGCATTTCCTCTCTGAGCCAACCTCAGCTGCTCTGTAGCTTTCCTGTAGCTGGAGACCAGCTTTTCTGCTGTCAGGATTAATCTGTGTTTTCTGAGATGATAATGATGATACTGACCTGAAAATGATTTTGTTTCTTGGGGAGGGAAAGTACCCCTCCTTCCAGTCATTCTGGTTAAAAAAAACAGGCAAACAGAATTTCTGTTGTCATTCATCAAAACTGTCCAGTCCAAATTAATATGCTGAACTTTTTTCTAGTGTTTTGTTAAGAAATTTTGTCCTCAGTTTTCTAGTATTTTCTTCTTTTGGGGAGAACACCATGAGAAGAGTTGTGTTACGATGTGCTGGTTCTTCTGGTTCTAGCTTGGAGCTGGAGAGTGTAACGGCAAACAGCAGAATTGTTAAAAAAAGATATGTCAGATTACAAAACCAGGGTTTTTAATCTTTTTTCCCCCATTTGAGACAATTTATTTAACAGAACCTTTTGCCCATTTTTAGCTTTTCCATCTGGAATTTAGTTTTTTATTATTATTTTTTTTTAACCAGAAAAGTACTTTTTGGAACTTGGGCAAACACCAAGCCACAGCTCCCCGAGCTGCCTGGGTGTTGGGGCATAACATGTACCTCAGCTGTGGCTCACTGCACAGTGCATCAGCAGCAGATCGCAGTGAATTTCTTTCATCTTTCAGAAAAATGTCATCTTAAGCATCTTTCTTTTTTCCTTCGTCCATGGGAATTTTCTGTGCCCAACTATAAATTTGAATCAGAAAATATAGAAGCTTGAATCTTGCCCCAGTGCTTTAAGAAGGAGCCTGTACAGCGTGGATCTGCACAAGCTTCAGTTTTCACAGCTGTGCTCTGTTGTTTGGATTAGAATCAGAAGGAAGGATATTTTGAAAATTTTATGTCGGTCCTCTTGATAGTTTGGTTGAAAGGGCCTATTGAGCATGGTACCACATGTTTGAGAAAATTCTGATAGTAAAGACAGCTTTGATGCCTCCTGCTAAAATGAACTGCTGGAGGCATGTACAGTGCTGTTAAAAACTGCTGGATGTTAAGTTTTCTGGTAGGCAATGAAGAGTGAACTCAGTAGTGATTCCTGAGATACCCTAAGCCTGGTGATCCTCCAGCTGAGGACAAGGCACAGCGGTCAGCCCAGTCTTTGAGCTTGACTGCTTTGGAAGCTGGGCTGCCCCTGGGAACTGTGAATTTGTGACCCTGGCTCCCCCAGGCTCTGCAGCACTGCCACTAAGAAAGCTGCATGTTGGCATACACAGTTTGGATGATGGGAGAAGCAGAGCTCTCTGTGTCACATTCTTGATAGAGCATCAGTGCTGAGGTCTGCAGAAGGAAAGCTACTTTCTAAGAGATTAACAGTTCACTTTGATAAATGTGTGTTAAATCACTCAGATTTAGGAATGTAGCCTTATCTCCATGAAGAGGGATATGCCTTTGAATCCGTTAACTTTCATCTTGCCATTTGAGATGGCAATGAAACTTTTCAGTGGTTTATAAGGAATGTCAGGAAGCATCTGTTTGTGAGTGACTGTTTTATTTTGATCTGGTGTTTAGAGGCTTTTTTTCTCGTTAAAGAGCCTGAAGCCTGTGCTAGGACGTGCAATATTTTCAAAGGACAATGTTTTAATCTTGTACCTCTAAATTACAGAGTTGCCATAGAAGGAAGAGTTGCACAGTTTAAAAGGTTACAGGACCCCATGTATGTTCTGTTGTTGCCTTTCCCCACAAGGCCAGTATTGCAATATTCACTGCTTTCTCATAGCTTTGAGGTTGTGTGTGACTCCTTGTGCTGCCCCTTCACAATCCTGCAGCTCCTGGCTTGGTAACAGGATGCATGGTTCCAGGAAGTTACCCTACTGCAAAGACTTGGGATTTTGTTTTCCTCAACAGCTATCATGGATGGAGTTCAGATCGATTCATTGGGGGTGTCCAGTGGGGACTGATGCTGCCTGGTGTAGGAAATAACACCTCAGAAATGCTGGTCTTGCTACAGGGTCTGCAGAGGCAAAGGAGAGCCTTTCTGGGCATCACGTCAAGCCTGGGACCAGTTTCTAAATGAACAACATGACTGCCTCTAATAAGCAAGGGTGATGAAAAGACTGGGCACTTCAGGACAGTGAAAAATGTTCACTGAAGTTGTGGTTAGTTACTACTTAATTGTTCCTTTCCTGATGCTACTCTCCCACATCCTTCTCATGTTTAAAATGATGACAAGTTTCAGGCTGAAGAAATGATGGAGTTCATCTCCCCTAAGAAGAATCTGATTTGAAGAGATCATGAGCTGCAAGTGTGAGGTGAAATGAGTTATGGCAAGATCTTCTTCTGGAAAGAGACATCCTGGAGTTGCAGCTTAGGGATTTCCTCCCATGGTTGGACAAGCTCCCACTGTTTTACTTTTGAGGGACTGGGCTCCAGCAGGTCAGAGCAGGGGTGCTCTGAGGCACTGAGGCTGGTGTAGATGAAGGTGGCTGGGGACATCTGTCAGAAAGGCAGAATCAAAGAAAGCTTTGGGCTAATGTTAAAAACTTTGTAGAGATGTAGAGCTTCTGGGAGTAGGAGAAGCAGCTGGAGACCAGAGAGTGGTGAGCTGTGAGCGATCTGGGGTCAGGCACAGCCCAGGAGTTCTCTAGAAACCTTGCACTGAAACAGCTCACTTCTGGTTGGTTTGCATTATTTTTCAGAGGGAAATTATGTTGTTTTTCCAGGTGATGATTTTGATTTCTCAACATCAGAAGTTATTCATGATGCTTACATGATACTAGAAAAATAGCCACGTGCAGTGGGCAGCATTGGCCAGGAAAATGCCCGTACCTTGTTTGTTCTGAAGTTTACTGCCCTGGTTCTGGAAGTAACAGCCTGACCTTTCGTTCCTCTGTTATGGTCTGAGGGTGTTCTTACGTGGATGTGGAGCTTTCCAAGATAAACGAAGTGAATGTGGTTTGGCATTTAAATCACTAATGTTGTGTCAAGCTAGAGAATTTCAGAAGCTATTAATGTCTAAAGAGATGTCATTTTGTTCACTTGGGCATAAACTTTGCCCTTGTCTATATGTGGGTCTTTTTTTTTGGTCCAAATTCAGCTCTCAAGGATGTTGGTATAAATTTTAAATGCCATTGCTAATGCCAGTGGAGCTACTCTGTGTTTCTTTAACTCTGATTGAGAAGAAACTGAATATAAGAGTAAAATCTTATCTGATTTGTTTTCTTCCTTTTCTTTTTTTTTTTTTTTTTTTTTTTTTTTAAGAGTAGCTATATGCAACAAGATTTAATGTCTGAAAGAGCTGAACTGAACACTTCTATATGATTCTTTTTGGAAAGTGTGTGTTACTGAAGTTATTCTGGACTGGGCCCTAATGCAGTTTGGATAAGGGGCTGCTATGTATCTGGCAGAGGAATGTCTGTGATGCGCTATGAGGTTGGCGTCTGCTTGCTTTGGGGAGGGGTAGAAACTGCTTTACAAAATACTTATGGAAGTGTTAATAAGCCTCACAGTGGCCCAGTTTCTCCCTTCTGCAAGGGGAAAGAGAGTGTGGGTTCCTTGCAGGAGGGTCAGTGCAGGGCAGTGCTGGCTGCCCTGGCAGCAGTCTCTGAGTATCACTGGCTGTTGGCCTCAGTGCCCCATGGTGCCCGCAGCCACCTCCTGGTGCAGCGGGCAGCCTGCTGCCCAGTTCTAGAGTATGTTTGGTTTTCAGCTGAAAACCATATTTCGTATTTCTGAATTCAGTCTGTTTCTGAGGCCTTTTCTTATTTTCATATTTTCTTGTGAAAACTTTATTTAAAGGGGTTTAAATGCCCATTCTGCTTTTCATTTTTTTTTCAGCATTTCTCAGGAACAGAAAAGTGTGTCTTACCCAGCAGCCGTTGTTGCAGTCTGCCTCATCCTGGGAAAAACACCCCATTGTTCCCAATGTTTTCATAGTCTCAAATCCATGCATGGGACAACAGGAAAGTGCAGTCATATTCTTCCCTATTACCCCAAAATCTATCTAGTAATTTTTATTTATATATATATGTTTTTAAATTTTTAAACAGCTTTCTGGTCTCTTTACTGAGCTTTAGAACTCGGTATAAACCTGCATAAAATCAGACTGAAAGATATGCTTTAAAATGACCTAGTCTTTACAGTGCTGCATTGGTGCATACGTGACTTCCCATATTGGTAATAAAATGATGTGAGTTTGAGGAGTCAGATAACAAAGTTAGTCACTGTTAATCATTGCAACTATGCTGCCGAGCTGTCAGTGCAGAGCATTTCTGCTGTGTAATACAGTTTCCAGAAAAATTAGTCTTTGTAGCATCCCAGTTAGTGGGTGTCAACAGGCAGTAGTGCAGTTTTATTTAAGTCAGAGTTTTGTTAAAGCCTCTTTATTAGGACTCTCTGGCTAAAGGAGCAGGTAAAGGCTCCTTTCACAGTGCTAGTGAGATCAGCTGGCCAGGGAGGAAGCAGGGCTGTTGGGACTGTTCCAGCGGACTTGGCCACTATTTTGCAATGGGAACAAACTGACACAGAACAACTTGTCCATCTATTGGAGGTGTGGAGGAATGACTTAGAAGTATATCATCACCTCCTTAATATAATCAGTTTTTCCACTGTAAAGGAGATGATTGCAGTGCCACCAATGCCAAGGTGATGTGCACTGATCCTCTATGGCTGTGCAGTGATGTTATCCTGGTGAACAGAGGGTGTGATTCTGTCTGCACCAGTATAACACCACTTGCTTTGCCTGGGTGATTCATAATACTTGACATTGTTGTCACATTCTTTAGCCCTTCTAATCCTTTCTGTGTATGTGGACATGAACAGGGTATGGAGATTCTGAAGTCCAGATCTCCAGCAGGGCAGGGAGTTGGGCTGGCAGCGCACGCTGTTGTAGAGAATTGGGCTGTAATCTTGTGCTCTGTAAAATTCTCATGTACGTGGTGGTTCATAGGGGTTCAGCCTTTGAACCAGGCTTTGGAAGCGTTTGGAGGCAGGCGCCTGCCTGAGACTGCTTTGTCACCCAGTGCCTTCAGTTGCCTGCCTGCCTTGGTAGACCTGACCAGGAGCTGATGGGCTCTATAGTGAGAGACTGTGCAGTAAATGCTGTGCAGTGATTCACTGCTGGGGCTGGTTATACCATATGGTGGCTTACTGCACCCTGTGTACAGACCCAAGGTTTGCGCTGGGAAATACTTAATGCAGCTCTGCTTTGTACACCTGGAGGTCAAAAGGGAATGTGTTTTTTTTTTAACTAGTCATTGTCTCTTGCAAACTAATTGTAAGTAAAATAAAGCAAAGAGAAAGCATGTGGAGTCTGGCCAGCCCTTAGTAATGTCTGAACTAACTCATCTCCAATGCAGGATTATTCCTCAGACTTTATTTTACTGAACTTTCATGGGATTTTGAAGTTTTACCCTGTGTAGCTTATCTTAACTTTCACTGTGTGGTTGTTGTTCCTTGTGTTTGGTTTGTCTGTCTGTCTTTCTGTCTGTCTTTCTGTCTGTCTTTCTGTCTGTCTTTCTGTCTGTCTTTCTGTCTGTCTTTCTCCCCAGGCCAGTGGGTCAATATAAAGAATTATTTTAAACAGTGGATGTGGGATTAATCTCTTGTTAAGCCTGTGTTAATCCCTAACACTATGTGTGTACTAGTATACTTATCGTTGTATTCTTGGTATGTAGCTACGGATATGTGGTAAGATTAATGCTAAATTGTTAGTACTTGGTGCTCAGTTTCAGTAAAATCAGTTTGTCAGTCTGCTTCCCTTTTTTTTTTTTTCTTCTTTTAATTGGCAAGAGTATGCACAAGCAGAGATCAGATGGCCACAGCCTCCAGAATCTTATTATCTTAATTGAAAAATGTCACCCTTTGACATTAATAAATTATTTAGTGAGTACATGATTTGGTCACTGGGGAGAAACAGAAACAACGCAACCATCCTTCAGTTCTAGATGATAATAATAAACTACAGCCCACAGCTCTTAAGAATTAATAGCTCTGGGCTTAGGTACAATATTTTTTATATTAGGACTTCTCAGTTCTGTGTATTTGGTAACATTTTATTCTGGAATACCTTCACCTAATAAAAACTGGAAGGTGTATGAAGGACATGCTTCTGTATTCTCTGATGTTGCTTTTCAGCTTTCTACAGTCTGCAGATGTGTTACCAGTGCTCTGCCTCTTCTTTTTTTTAAGAAACCCCAAACTGTTTTGATTCTGTTGACCATTTTTCATTTACCGGAGGAAGTAAGTTGTTTAGACAATATGTGGGGATTAGCCATGTATTAGACTATCACAGTAAACATGTAATTAATTCTCATCAAAGTGTACACTGTGCTCTGTGCACGGTTTTTGTGGAGTCTTCTGGAAAAGAAAATATTTGTCTGTCTAAAAAGCATTTCCTACCCAGTGACTAGCTGAAAAAGAAACAGCTTGAAAATATTTCCTGGCCAAAGGAAAGGATCAGTAGATACTTTTAGTTTGCCATTGTGGTTAACTAAATCACTATCTGTTTTTGTAGCACTTCCTCAGTTTTTCTCAGTTTTATGTACCTCCTGTTAATAAACATAGGTACAGAAATAACAGTCCATCTGAGCCAGCTGCTTTGATCTTTTCGTTTGCTAACACTGATGCTGGGATTTTGCAAAGGATAATCTGAGGATTCAGGGTTGGCTTTGCTCCTGTTTGAAATCGCTGTTAAAATACTGACAACTTCGCTGCTGGATCAGGGGCCTGAGAGTTGTGCCTCGGATTTTCTCCTTTCAGTTTTTAATTTTTTTTGAATTTTTTTAAGAACTACGTCTGTGGCCAAAATACAGCATTATTGTACTAAAGGAGATAGGTGTGTAGGTGAGTGTGCCTATGGGAGCACTATGCGTGAGATGTGCACCACACATGGTTTTGCAAGCTGGATTTTGCCATGAGACGTGTTTCGGAGCATAGCCAGTGACAGATGGATTTTGATGACCAGCTTTTCCTTTAGAAACAAGTGCAGTGTTTAATTCTGCTTATAAACCAGGTTAATGAAGAGCTGTTTGCAGTGCCAGGTGACATGCAGCTGTTGGCTTGCGGAGGTAGTGCTTCATTTTCTACAGACATGTGATCACTTGTGATTTTCTGACTTAAATTGTTGTCGCTTTTTTATTAAAAGTTGGCTTTTATCTGGTACTGTTGCAGACAACATCTAAAACTCTGATTCTGAGATGCTCAGAAAACCTCTTGGCAAATGAGATTATTCGTGAATTTATTCATCCCTTGTACTCTTCAGCTGTGACAGTTTCTGTACTAACAGATATGTTACTACTTTGGTTCATTGGGCTAAAAGGAAGAACTGTTAGGGCTGGTGACCTCTATGGTACCACAAGCCAGGTTAGACAACGCTGGTGGTTCTTCAGTAGCCATGTTCTTTGGCAAAAATAGGTTTGAAATATTTTTGAAGGCTGGGTACAGAGTGAGACCCATAAATACATCCTGTAAACTTGCTCTCCTGACTTGCAGAACATCTCTCAGCGTGTCAGACCTAAAGACTGCGAGTTATTCATGCTGTATATATTGGCATGTGAGGGCACTGCAGTGAAATTGTCACAAACTGAAACTAAAGCAAGCTGGAAATGGAAAAGCCATACCAATGGAAATAGTAAAAAGAGGGGGGCATGCCCCTAATAAGTGCTGTAGTGCAATTGTTGTAGAAGTGTGCATGTATTTACGGTAACAAAGGTCTCATTTCTGCAAAACTTCAGTCATATGTGTGTTTTTGCCTACTGTGAGTAGCCACCAGTGCCCATAGGCCTGTGCCCTGCATGGTAAGTAAGGGTCTGATTTCTTGCAGGACTGAGGCCTTGCTAAGTATTCAGTGTTTCAATGCACACGTATCTTTTCTGGAATTGAAAACATCTTTTATTTCCTGGGCTGAGGTGGCAGCCAGCTGGCTGAGCTGGACAGAAGGCAGTCTGCTTTATGTTTGTCAATCCAGGGAGAAGTCTAGCTCTTGTGAGCGTTTCTCATCTGTGAAGAGCATCTATAGAAAGTTAACTATCTCCCACTCTCTCTGTTTTATTTTTTTATTACTTAAATATGGCCATTCAGGGTGACATTTAATTCTTTAAATATGGTGAGTAAATTAAGGGTGGAGGGTTTAACCCTGTGATTCCCAAAGCTTTGCTGGCAGTCGCTGCTAATGGCTTATGCTGCATGAGGATGCCTGGTATGTCCTGGGAGGTGTTGCAGACCAGCCCTGGGCAGGGAATCCTGTCCCGCTGTGCCACCACGCCTCTTGGTGTGGGGATGTTGCCTGTGTGATGGAGGTTTTTTGGGGCACCTGCAAAGGTTTTACCTGTGGATGGTGATTTTGGGGAAACCGTGTTTTGAACTATTGCTCAGTGCTGCCATCTATGCAGAGTGTCTTCAGAGAGAATAAGCAGCCTGGTCCTGATGCATTTGTTAAACTATTCTCTTTAATTAGTCTAATTTAAGCTGTGATACATGTGTGTAAAAATGGGCCTCGATCATTTCTGGGCTTGGGTGAAACCCTGTGATCCAGGGTTGTAAATAAACCCCTGGGAGTGAGTGAATGTTGAAGGGCCTTAGAAGGGTCTTTTCAGATGATTGTTGTACTGGTGTATGGAAAACCAGGGATGTGTAAAAGGTTCCCCTTGTAGCTGAGGACATTTTAAAAGTCTGTAATGGCATATTTTACCATCAGATTTACCTAATTATTAGAGTTCTACCAAGAAAATTTTTTGCATAAATTGTGGCAGTCCCTTTCACTAAATGAATACGAGGTCTATTACTCTATGAACTTGATAATTAGTTTGTAATCCGTGCATAGGCATTTCATCCTGGCAGATTTCTCACAGGGAATAATTTGGCTTTTATTTGTTGAGGATGTTTTTTTTTGGTGAAAACAGAACTCCCATTCATGATGGGCACAGCAAATGTAGTAAAACACTATCATAGCTGGGATTTGTTGTACGCTATGGATTTATGTCAAGAATGTTAATGATTTGTTTATGAATAAGTGAGCCTGTAGTATTGTGAAACAGTATCTGGCAAGGTTGCTGAATGGACATTTTGAGAGCAGAGGATTCTTGAACTGAATAAGCTGTAGATATTTGTATGTCTCAAACTAGTAATAAGTAGGCTTATGGATTTTAACAGTAGTGGTTTTTTAATGCATTATCATTGTCTACAGTGCTCATCTGGCATATGTATGGGCCACTTGATAACAAGCAAAGGGTTGTTCAGTATTTTTTAAGGGCAGTTAATCTCCTTCTAGTGGGCTTAGGTTAAAAATAAAGTTTTCTTCCAGAAAGCATCACAAAACATTAAGCAGAACAGTGTGATGTTTACAGAGTCGATGCAGATCAGGAAGACACTCTGGTTTTGCAGTGTCTTGCTTGGGAGTAGCACCTAGTGTACCAGAGTCACCACTTGAGTTTCCTGAGGCAATTATCACTTGGCTGTCAAGTATGTTGTATGGTCCCATACATGCACCTTTGTAATGAGGGCTTGGGAAGAGTTTACCACTTCCTTCTGATCCCTGACTTCTTGGAATCCTACTGGTGGGTAGGAAAGGTGCTTCATTCCTGTATTATCTGAGTCCAAAGACCGGTATCTCCTATGTGTTGGGGAGTACTTCTGGGAAGGGAAAACAGTCACTCAAAAGAATACTCTGGGGACTAGATTGAACTTCATCCCAGGTAACTAACTATTCTTTGCTTTGCCTGTTATAATTTGCATGGCTAAGGTGTGGGATCTAATCACTGGGATATCAGATCAACTGACCAACAACCAATGTCCAGCAGCACAAAGTGAGAGTTCTGTCACTGTTTTGGGCTCAAGTCCTTAATCAAACCAATGTGTGACTTTTCATGCTATGAAAACATCATAAAGTTTCAAAGAAAAATAAAAAAGAAAAAGAATTGGAATATTTGTCTTTACTCCAACTGTTCTTCCTGTAATGAGTTTTATAGCTGGTCATATGGATTCAAATGTTTAACCTGAAGAAAGGGTTGTCACTCAAGTGGGATTAATCCATTTTTAAATGTAGCTAAGCCTCTTCGAAAAAACATAGGTAGAAGATGATGTCTTTATTGCTGTAGCAGGAAGCTTTGCCATGTGACTTCATGCACTGTAGGCACCTGAGCCCTAAACTGAGGGACTTCAGAGCTGGGTTTGGGAAGTGTAAAAGACAGTTAGTAGTGTGCATCCAGGCTGCTGTGTGAGGCATGACTAATCTCTGCCTGATAAATTATGGCATTTCTTGAAATAGTGCCTTGTACTTTCTAATGAGCTGGGCTATCAGCTCTGCATCGGTGGATGGTTAAAATGAAGCAAGAATTGCTTTAACATTAAAACTTTGCCTGGAGGACTTCTCTGAGAAATTAAGTGAATATAATATAGTAAGACAACCTCGCTTCTTTACTGTGCTGTTTTTCATACTGAGTGCGGTTTTGAGAGTTGAAACATGTACAGATGGAAAGTAATGTTCAAATGGGAATGGATTTGGAAGCCATGCAGTGTTCTCTCCCTTTGAACATGGATAGGGAAGAGAGGTAAGACACAATTTATTGAGATGCAATGTTTACAGAAACATTGGATTTCCTCTAAGTACAGTTTGATTGTGTGCCAAACGGAAAAGAGGCTGAAGCCAGAGCACTTCATGTGCCGAACTGGAGAAGAATCTCTTCCAAACTGAATGGGCTGGGGAAAAATGAGCCTTGTATTGCTTGTTCCTTCTGCTGTGTATGCACACGTACAGCTAAATAGATGGAAAGACAGCCAGCCCCTGTGACAATTGATCATGATGATGAAGCAGCTCTGGGGGGGCATTTGGGCTAGTTTCAATCTAACCTACTATGGGGCAGCAACACCCTGGGAGTTTTTTGTGCAACCTGAGGCAGGTGGCATGGGTTGCTGTAGGTAGCCCTGCCAAGTTACCCTGAGATTCACCTCTGCGTCCTATGTGTTATTTCTTCAATGGTGCTTGTATTGCTTATGCCGTTTTCAGAATTGTCTCCTGTTTCTTCCCCAAAATTGTTTTGTCTGAGATGGTATTTTAGCAAATAAATAGCCCACAAGCTGCATGTTGCTCCCATTGTCCAGTACTGCAGCATGCATTCAGGGAGGAAGGCAAGAGGGAAACTGTACTGGAGCTGATGAACTAATTTGTTCTCTAGATAGATGTTTGCACCCTTTTCCAACTCAGATACATACTGCACCATTAAACACTATTAAATATTGTCAGCTTCACAGTAGACTGCATTTGTGATTTGTCTACCATGTAAGCAGAAAAGGCAATCCCAAATCTGCTTCAAAAGCGGCTTTACTCTGCTGGGTTGGGAATATCAGTGATAGTGAGCAGAGTCTGTTAATTTCTGACTATAATGGTGATAAAACATGAAAGTGGAAGTGCTTATGTCGCAGGGCATGAGTTGGAACTAATCACTTATCTACAGATGCCTCAGGGAAAACAGATTATAACCACAGCCCTGTTTCATGTGCTGGTTGAAGCTGGTTTCTTTTTAGTCTTTATACTAGTGACGGAGCACTGCATGGATTATTAGGGTTTTCAAATTATTTCTAACCTTTATTTTGACAAATTAATTCTATTTAAAATCAGTGTTTAAGCAAATGCACTTGTCATAGTTTTTGTGTTGTGCCACAGTCAAAACCCACAGTCATCCTTGATGAATAACTACTGCATACACTTGCCTGGCTTGAACAACAGAAAATGTTGGTAGTTTGTGTTCCTGTTTCTGCAGGGAGATGCTGTAGCTCTTCAGCCTGTGATTTTTCTGTTATGCTCATTGTAGCGTTTATGACACTGAGGTGCATGTGATATCCAACCAGTTTTTAAAGATGGGAAAAAGCAAAACTTGGAACACTTCAGTTATGGTGGTTGCTGGATTCTACCCAGGAAGGAACAGGATTTGTTGAATGATCAAAGGTCTCCTGCACTCATCAGCTACTCAGAATGGAGCAGACATGTTTATCTAGCTGATTGTCTTGTAAAACTGTAGAATTGGCTTGTGCAAATAGCTGTGCACGAAAAACTTGATGGATGTTATTTTAGAGGATTTTCTAATGTCATTTGAAAATCTGTTCGAGGCAAAGAACCTGCGATCCAAAACTGAATAAAAAACAAACAAGGAAACCTTCTCCTTAAAGCCATCTAAGACTGAAAATAGTGTAGTTGGATTAAAGGTGAGTATGTCAGAGGGGAATTAGCAGTAATTAATTAACATAGAGTTAAAGTCCCTTCTCAGATTCTGTGACTTGAGTTATCAGCTTGCCCAGACTTTCTACTTCTGAGGTTATCTGTTTCAAGCTTTGCTTCTGGATTGAAATGACACGCTTTTTTTTTACTTTCCTCTAAATAATGGTAATGCTTGGAAAACAAGAAAACAGCCCTCTGTCATCCAGCTCAGAATCAACTCTCAGGAAGAGAAATGTTCATTTTGAGCATTCAGCTGTGAGTGCCCTCTGACTTCCTAAGTGGAGATCTAAAGGCAAAGCCTGATTTTTGTGCCCACATGGAATGTTTTGTGCTGAATGTTCCTGACTACCATGTAGGTAGAAATGCTTTGCATTGGGCAGTCTTAAGGATCTCAGGAGCTGATGGAAATGAAAATGACAACTCTGATGGAAGTGAGCGGTGATGAGGTAGAAGTCTTGTTTAGCTGTTGCATTGTTCCCTGTATGCCATATAGCTTCACCTAGAGAAGCCCTCTGCTTACAGTTTCCTTTATGATGGTGGTGCTCCATCAGAGTAATTGACCTTGATGATCATAGCTCAGGGGTTGGTATTTACTTTAATTGCTTCCTAAATTATCCTTGCTTTGCAAAGATAAGAAACAGCAATAAATCCTATGAGGTAGACAGCTACTTTTCCTAGAAGTATTTGTGGAAGGAAACTTGACCCTTTCCCTTAAAAAGTCTGTGTATTCGTTTTCCATTACAGAATTGTGTCTGGCTAATACAGAAGTGGCATTGGAGTTTCATATTGAATCCATCTGCCTCATATTTGCTCTTGGGCTTCCCCTCACCCCTCTTTTTTTCTTTTGGCCATATTACTGTCATTGACATCACTCAGTTTGGCTTGGAGATTTTTTTGTTGGACGTGTATGGTCATTATATATGCAAATAGCTATACAGATTGAGCTGTAGAAGACACATTTTTGTATGGTAGTCTACTGGATTTGTTTTGGCAATTATTCGTGATGGTGGTTGTCAAAGTAGAATTTTTAACAGTCTTGGTATAATTATAGAGGGCTGAATTTGTAAAGCTGCTCAAACATTTTTGCATCACAGTTGTGGTTTTTTTTCAGGCAAATACATGCCTTTTTATAATTAAAAGGAGTATTAGTATTGAAACTTTTTTGTTCCCCAGAAGAATGACTAATTGGTACTCACAAGATTCAATACTTCAATATTTTATCAGAGGCCCCTACATTCTTTTGCTCCCTTCTCTTTCAGGGTAAATAATTTATATTTTAGATGCATCAAGTTTGATAAAAGCCACCTTGTTAATATCTGCTGTAGAATTACAGCCCTGTGTGCTTTGAGAGTTGCTGGAATAACTACATCAGTAAAGCTTCTAGGTTAAATTGAACGGGGCAAAGGAAGAAGACAGTGGGGAAATGCTGGGCAGGCATTTCATTTATATTGATTTTGTTGGTCCTTTCACATGTGTTTAACTAGCTGCCCAATGCAGATACAGTGGAGACAGTAAATGTCATGGCTGTTCAGAATACTTCCATTGTGTTGCGTTACAGGAATATATATTAGATCTGCATCTAGAGAAGTTCAGGGCTTTAAGAGCCCAGGCCTTTTTCCCTGAATATTGATGTTCCATATTATTTCATTTCCCCGAAACCTGAAACATGTTAAAATATTGTTTACAGTAATTGACAGAGTTTGCACCAAGAAACATTTAATAATAATAAAACCACCTCTTGTTTACATTCCTATTTCTTCTGCAACTTCATTTCTCAGAGGTGAGCCAAGCTTGCTTTTTTTTTTCAATGCAAAATTATTTAAACTGTGAAGTGGCTGAGAATGGATAGTGTTTCAGGTGGTCAGCAATCAATGGAGGGGGAAAAACGTTGAGGCTGTACCGAGTAAAAGGATGTTCCTCTTGCTCTGAGGGATTGTTTGTTCTGAATCTGTTTTCTGTGTAGAAAATTTGCAAGTCATTGCTGTGTTGAACAGAGGTTTGAGCAGATTGGACAAAAGTGAGAGTATAATTACTGGAAAAAGAGGAAGTAGCTTTCACAACACAAGGAGATTGAATGATGGTCCTTGTACAGGCCTGAAGTCTTCCAATTTTGCTGGTCTTGCTGGAAGGCAGCGCTTGGATAGTTTTGAGCTCTTCTGATTCCTTCATCTCCATCATTTGATGCTCTTCATTGCTGACTCTGAATTATAAGACTGAAATAGCAATTTAGTTACTACCCTGAAAAGTAGTAGTAATTCTTCATGTAGGTAGCACATGTAAAGCACCAGTAAAGACGAGGGTAGTTCTGTTCGTGTTGAACTTCAGATTTGTTTTGCCACAGATTTCTGCGGAAGCAGGGATGGGTTTTTTTTTGTGGCATATGGGATTCCTAAAGACTGGGATTTGGTTATGAATGAGCACGTGTTTCCAGAGTGGAATTACTTCAGTTTGTTTAATCAGTTGTGGATTCCTCCAGAGTGACGCTGCAGTGCCTGTGTGAGGAGTTAGCTCTTTTTAATTAGTCCCATATGTAGTGACAGATAGTATATTAACCATGCCTTGGGGGAATAAGGGCATCTGGTTGAATCTCACAGTGCATATTTTATTTATTTTCTGGAGGGATTTGCTTTTGTTTTGGTTTTTCCTTCGTTCTAAGAACTGTAGATATGAATATATGTATATAAGCACTAGCATTTTGAAACTTTATACTCAGCTGAGGGATTAGTTAAGCTTCTGCAAAATTGTATGAAATTCTCTGACAAGTAAAGAAGAAGAAACTGAGGTTTTACAGAGAAGCTGGAGTTTGTGAATATCTCTGGGTTTGGGTGCTTAAATTGTGGGAACTTGGAAGCTTAATCTCCCTTCTTGCCAAGCACTAAGGAACTTGTCCTTTGAAAATCAGAAAAATGGAAACATCAGAAAAGCTTAACTACTTTGAAAAAGCTTGAAAACAGCATGCAGGTTTAACCTCTATAACTGGAGGATGTGGACATGAGAGGGCTGTCCTGTCCATGGGTGCCTTAGCTTAGCCCCAGCAAAGGGCAGCGCTGTCCTCAGCCACTTACTTGACTCATTCTGCCCTGGAAAAAAGAGAGTGATTCTGCATCTGGCTGCTTTGGCTCAGTTTAACCAGTAAGGTAGTTGCAGGAGAAGCAGGGATGTAAATGAGGTGGATTGTAAAGGTTTCTTGGTACAAATCCTGTCAATTATCCAACTCTTGAGCTTTGCTGAATTAATGAGATGCTTTGTAGAAGAGTATTTTTGATCACTTTCTATAGGCTTCCTTGTTCCTGATGTAGGCTCTCTGGTGAGCTACTCTTATTCTCAGCTTTGAGTAGTGGGAAGACCTACTGTGTGAAGTCCCTCTGTGGACAGGGGTTATGCATTTGCATTGCAGTGGGACCCAATTTTTTCCTATATTTTGCATTATTTGCTCAAAGGTTTGCATAGACATAAATCCTGGCAGTGTTCCCTCATGCTGAATAATTTGCTGGTGGAGGCACAAAGGAGTAATATTGCAGGATATTAAATGCCTGCGAGTGCAGTTAGGGGTGGGAAAGTCTCCTTGGGAAGGTGCATGTGATGTGACAGCAGTGCTGGCGCATGTACTGATGGTGGTCATGGGGATGTGTGGAGAGAGGGAAGGCTGAACCCATTAGGCTTCTTTCTTTGCTTTCTGCAGGGTTTTGGGGGGATGCACTCTGATGGAGGCTTTCCAAAATGGCTGACTTGCTGAAAAAGCAGATCTGTTCACTTAGAGATGGTTTGTGTCCATGGGAAGTAGGAGGACCCCTTCTCTGAGACCCTTAGGAATGCTGGGCTTAAATCCTTGAGGTGTTTCAGACCTGGAAAAGGCAGTGCTGTAAATCAGCATGAAAGAGGTCGGTGATAAAATGGGTGGCTTTAGAAGGAGTGGATTCTCATTATCCTGTAGCTGTAAATAGAGAAATTCATTAGACCAAAAGTTCATTTGGTTTATATTTAAGCAATACATAAGATTTATATTTTTTTTAACCCTTTGTTTCTGCATAGTATTTGGCAAAATGATACCTCTAGCAAATAATCAGTACAAATTCCCTGGTTGTAGCAGGCACCTGTGTCATCCAGTCTCAGAGAGCATGTCTTAGAAAGGCAAGAGAGAGGTCACTGAACTACACAACTAAACAAGTTATTGGTTCGTGGCAAAAACTGAAGAAGAGTGAGAGAGTGAAATGCTGGTTTTGAAAGGGCTGTATTGGGGAATGCAGTGGCTGTCTGGCAGGTATTGTATGAGATGGGCTTGCTCTGCCAGGCACAGAGTGAGGAGAAAGAACTTTTTAAAGCATCCTCTGACACAGAAATTATTGGAAAGCCTCCAAGAGCAAATTGAAAAAGCAACAGCCATCTTCATGCTGCAGGATTCCATTGTTTTAACATTGGGCCAACTACACCAAATAATACATCTATGGAAACTCATGTTAGGGGAAAAACATGTTGGAAAGCAGATAAGGGGTCAGCTCAAAATCAGAGTGAATGAACTTGACATATCTGTGCTGCTGCGTGTCCTATTTTGTTCTTTTTCTTCTTGTCGGTTCCTATTTCTTAATTTATTTCCACTCTCTTTTTTGTTAACCGTTTGTCTTGTCTTGGGCTTGTATCTTGACTGCCATTCGTCCTGAAAAATGCTGGGGCTGATAAATAACTCTGCTTACACAGAGAAATTTTGGTGTACTGGTACTTTTGAAATTGTAACCTAGTTTAAAATTCCAGGCTTGCATACAGACACAATGCTTTTGGGGAGATACTGCTCCTCTGGTGATGAGAAGGTGAACAGCAGATAATGGAGATTTCTTTAGCTTCCTTCAGTTCCGATAGTGGAGCTGTGCTTCCCAGGCAGATTTTGGTTGCTGAACTTTCTGTAGTTGGAAGACCAGCATCATCAGGGATGGGATAGAAGAAAAAGGCAGAGTTGTTACTGCAAGTGTAAATGTTATTTACAATGATTGCATTTAATAAAATACACAACAAAGCTATCTTAATTGGGTTTGGATGGGATGAGAGCTGGTTCACTTGAGACGAAGTTACTAAAATTTGAGAGTTAAGAGTGATTTCTGGGACCAAAAGTTTGGAAAGCAGATATTTATGAGAGCAGTTCAATTGATACATTGGTGAAAATCATTCTGGTTTATTTCTATGGATGCTAAAAACCATCTTCTGATATAAAATGCCATGAACATCAGATGTGGAAAACTACAACTCGTTTAAAAATATATTGAACAGTCATCAGAAGATAAACTGTAAAAGCCCAAATCTGAACAGGCATATTTAGATGTTCATGTTCCACCCACATGCATAATTTCCACTGAAATAATGGACTGAGAATTTTGGTACTGTTACATAGAGACTGATCAGAGAACTTTTTATTGTAGTACTGTGACTTCTTTTACCTCTCCCACTGATGTTTTAGGGAGGTCTTATTTTGTATTCACGATAATGAGTGTCCTGAAATACTGACTCCTCCTTACTCGGATCTGAATCTCTGTAATGGGACTTCAGATTTTGAGCAATTATGGTTAAACTGGTTTTAGTCTCTGGATACCCTGTATATTCAGATATGCTTAGGTCGGGGGGTTTAGTGTGGCTGAGTGTAGAGAGATGTTAGAGAATCCGTCATGAAATTCTCATCTGTCTCTGAAGTTCCCTGCAGTTTGGAGGGTGTTTGTATCTGGGATTGTGTTTTGTTTGGGCAGCGATCCTGCTGATTGGAATCACATAAGCTTGGCAACGGAACGGAGGCATCCAGCCAGAGCAAACTCAAAGTACACAGGGTCTGAGAACAAAACGTTTCACATGAATTAAATTGTGAGGAAACAGAAATTCTTTAAACTTGTAAGAAAACAAGGCAGTGTGAGCATCATCGCAAAGGCAGCCATGTGATCGGGCCTATTGATAGGGAGTGCAAGTTTTATTTATGAAATCTTGATAGTGGTGTGTTTTTAAGTGATATGTTTTATCAGGGCAGGAAGAAGAATATTCCTCAAGAAAATGGTATTTGAGTGAGATGGAATAACTCTCAGTACTTGCATGCAAAGATCCAGTAGCGGCTTTGCAGAAAGGCTTTTTGACACCAACTGTTTTTGATTTCATCTGTACCATACACTGCAGCTGGGCTTGCCATCCTAATAAGGTTCCCTGTGTCCTTGCTATGCTTTTCTATCTGCAGTGTTCCCCTTACTTTCATCTGTCTGGTTTTTTCTGTGTATTATTGTTTTTTCCATCAGAGCTTTGTCCCCAACGCCCTTGTTACGTTCAGTAATGGCAGGAGAAGTCCAGGAGGGTCTCTGCCTGGCAGTAGGCAGCATTGCTTGCAGCAGGCTGGGTGCTGCATCTCCTGGCACTTTCTTTTCCCCAGTCTCGCGGCTTGCTTGCTCTGATGCCGTCATCTGCTTGGTCATACAGATCTGAGTTTACCCTGGCAAATGTGATTACTTTTTTATGTGCTAAAACGTTCCCTCTGATCCCTCTTCTGTGCTATCTGGTGAGGATTGGTAGGAGTAGGGGGACATGAGGGGTGAAATGGTGGCAAGCACTGGTTTAGTTTCGGATGTACAACTGTGCAGGCACACTGAGTCATGCCAAGTTGTGCCATGGGCCTGCCTGAGTTCCTCTACTTCCAGAATGTGTCACAGGTTTTTTGCAGACCAGTCTTGTCTTACCCTTGTGCCTGTCGCCATTTCGTCGTGACTGAGAGACGTAAATTCAGACATAATTATCTGCTTTTTCACCTAAATAGCATCTGTTACCTGAAAGAGATTGAAGAGATTGGGTTTGATAGGCTGGCAAATTATAGCTCTTGATATGCTAGATGAGATACACTTTTTATAACCAGATTTCAGGAGCTGGATTGGTTTCAGAAGATTACTCAGGCCAGATCTGCTTGAGTATAAAGAGTCATGACATGATCTTGGATTTGTGCATGCCAGTCAGTTTTGTGTTGCAGAGCAGGCTGCTGATGGGATGATTTCTGGCTTTGATAAGTGATTCCGTCGCCTCTATAGAGGGCTTTATTGTTGTGTTCAGTACAATGTTTATATGAACTGCTAGTAAAGGATAAATACAGTAAAAAAAAAAAAAATAAAAAAGAAAGGGATAAAACCAGTAAAGCTTAATATGGGGGAGGGGGAAGTATTTAAACTATTAGCAATATTTTTTTTAACAAGAAATGGATCAGGTGGGACATCTGTGCTGGATAACATTTGCTTTAAACAAAACAAAGCCTTGAAATGGATCGATTTTCATATGTGTCAGAATTATTCTTGGGCTTGGGATGGGGTGGTCCTTGGGTTACAGCTATGCTCGTGTCACTATTGGTGTCACCATATTGCTAAAGGACTGCAGTGTTGTCATTTCCTCTGACCATAAGTAACAAAGTGGTCTTGTATCTCAGACTGGATACGCTGGTAGTCAGATTCTACTGGGAGCAGGAGAAAAGGGACTTTTGGACTTTCTAAAATCCTTTTGCAGTTCATTGCACTTGGTTGCATCTTTCACTTTCTCGTAGGCTGCTGTGGGATGCTGTTGAAAAGTTTTGGTTTCATTCCAGATCTAAATGGATTTCAAAGGCAGAGGAAGTACTTGCACTGAAGTAGTAAATTATAGAGATTATTTGCTAGGGACTGATCTGTTGCTGATGCTTTAATGTGGATTTCATCTGGGAAGTTGTTTGTAGGTACTGTAGAAGGGTGAGTTGCCCAGAGAGTTGCTTCTCATTCTGGCAAACTGCTCTTTCAGAGGCTTTGAAGTATTAGAATAACTTTTTTACAAGTCAGCATAGTATTGTTTTGGGGTTTGCACTCAATATGTGTCCTTGGCAAAATTTGGCCATATACAGGTCATCTGGAAACAATTATGCCAGTTTGTGCAGTTTTGTCTTGATTGTAATGCTGATATTAAGAGATAATGGAGGCTGAGGGCTTGTTGTCCCAAAAGGTGCTGAAGACTGTTAACATTCACCATATCACAGCCTGATTAGCCTGTAGAATGCATTCATTTTGCTCATCCCCTATTGCTGGATTACAGATTACATTTCCCCTCTTTCTTGACATTTATTTTTATATTCACATCCAATATATAAGCCTTTCTTAAATTTATTGAATTTGAGTTTTTGTTTTATTTCCATCGTGAAAATTAAAAGATCCACTGGGTCCAGTCTTGGCTGCTGAGTTGTCAAAATTGTTAACAGCAGTGACTGTTTAGTGTTTAGTTAAGACCTGAAGATGAACAACTGTGCAGAAGTATTAAGCATTATTATTACAAATTGTCAGTGCATACTTTTCTCTTCCAAGGCGTGTTTAATTGTATGGAATCACAGTTAAGACATTTGGCCTGAGTTATGGCAGTGACTGTATTTTTGCTGACAAATTTAACCAAAACCCAAATGCTGTTAAATTTCAGTTGTAACAGCAACAGAAATTTGCCTGGACTAAATATATAGAACCTAAAATTTGAAAATTGAATGTTGTGAAGTAGGTAATCTGAAGTTAATGTGTGACTGTTGAGCTGATAACAAAGAATATGTTGAAAACAATTTTGAAATCTTGATTCTTATGTTCAATTAACCTGTAGCTAAGAGGGTTAGTGATGACAGCATTTTAATTAAAATAGAGAACACTTTGAAGATCACAAAGGAGGCGAGTTTAACATCTGTAGTGACATTCTTGGCCTGCTATGGGTTTGGGCTACCGGTTGTACACTCTTTAGTTTTCTTCTATAAAAGAAAATATGGAGGTAGAGGATGCCATTAAAACTGGTAAACTAAGCAAAAGAAAATGATGGAACTTCAATCCTTGAATAAGCAAAACTATGGGGTTTTTTTATTAAGATAGTTTTCCAATGTTATTAGGGGCTTTGCTTAAATTGTACTCTGAATTATCCCATGTTCAGCAAATTTTACTCTGAATTATTTCTTGTTCAGCAAATAGGAAAATACAATACTAATTAAAGCTCTGATCCTTTCATTGGCAATTAAAATAGTTTTGTTTGCTCAAGGAATTTTAAAACTTGCTGCCAATTTCTTACTGTTAAGTTGCTCCTTGCATTTCTTTCGAATGTGAAGTCTGTATCAGTAGCACCATCTAAACAGATAAAACGATGAATGATGTACAGTTTTGAACCATTGTTACAGCTGTGTCAGTTAAGAATATCTTCTTTTGATGATTTTCAGTATAAGAGCTACCAAATGAACCTAGTAGTTCTGGCACGTGAAATGTGAACAGTATAATGTTCCCTGAACCTTTTTTCACTGAATTGCCAAAGTCGTGCTTTTCAAGAACTTTGTGAACTTAAAGCACTTTAAAGAAATATTCTGGGTTCACAGCAGCGGAGAGCTAATGCATCTTCTCAAAAAATACATTGGCTACTGTTGTAGGTCAGCATTTGCCAAGTTTCCGCGGGAGATGCCAGTTTGGAGTGGAACCTAAGAAATGGGTTGAGCGAAGCGCTTTATCCTGTTCTTGGCGTAAAGCACATGAATAATCCCATTGACTACCCACGTGTGCTTTACCGGGACTGCTCACATAGTGAAAGTTAGGCATGTGTTTAAATAACTTGCTTATTTGGGGGCTCACTGCGTGATTTCTCCTGGCAGAGACTTGATTTTCTTATGGCAGCTGTCATATGACCTGTGTGCAGGGAGCACAGTGCTGTCTGCACTAGCCATGCAGTCCAAAGCAAAAGGCTATTTCTGTGTCCACCCCCAATCTGTCCTGCACTTCTTTGGCAACTAATTATCTGTTTGCTGCCAATTGTGTTCTAGCGTTTTTGGCACCCAACCACTCCAACTTGCTGCTCATACAAGTATTGAATTGCCTTTGTAAGGCAGAGAGTAGTCTTTTCCTTGTTTAAGACTGTATATGTGGTTGTTACAACATGAAAAAAAAGTAGATTGTTGTTACAGTTTTTCTCGGTTTTGGTCAAACCGTGCTTTCTCTGTCCGTAATCCCACTGAAGTTGATAGAGATGCTAGCAGAAGAGAACCGCCATTTTGGAGATCCAAGCTCAGTGCTGAGAGGGGCTAAACAGAGTTTTTTGCATCTATTGAGTATCTAATGGAAGCACTGTTCTTTATTTGAGAACCTCTGTAAACAGATCACCTAGGCAAATGGAGCTCTTTTAGCACTCAGGAAGGGGAGAAGTTAAATGCTAGGACAGGATCTTCTCCAACCTGATATTTTGGAACCATTAGCTCTGCTTTGATTCAAAATTACCCACCAGCAAAATAGTACAACTTCAGGTTAAAAACACATTTAGTAAAATTTCCACCTCTGCCTTCCTCTCCCATCACCTGCACACCCAAGGCAGCAGATGACATTGGACACAGCATTTTCCCATGCTTGGAGAGAGGCCAGTCACAGGTGGGGAATTGCCACAACCTGTGCACGGCATGTCTCCAGCACCCTCTCCTTCTGCACATTTCTCCTCAAGAAATACCACTTCTGCAGCAAGTTAGCACAGACTTAGAGCCTATATATAAAAGCAAGTCAAGCTAATAGAGAGGGTTACAGTTGTAGTAAACTGTGATTAGTTTAAGGGACCAGCAAGCCCATTGCTGTGGTTGGTAATCAGTGATGGTCCTTCAAACTCAGGATCTCAAACTTTAAGCTTGCTTTACACTCATCACATCTGGTTTTCTGTTGTTTAGCCTTTGCTAACAACTTCACCAGAGAAGCTTAGGAAATTCTGAACAAAAGGCTGTTAATCACAACTGAAAGGTTTAAATTAAATAGGTTTTCTTAGTAAGTTTAGTAATCCTGGCTGGCAAAGTGCTGTTATCTTCAGCAACACATGTCAATGAATATTCTTTAATGTATAATCATCTTAAATGGAGTAGTCTTTTGTTGGAGCTGTGTTCAGGAGAGTGAATGGGATAACATGTAATATGAGCCAGATGAAAAATAGTATAAGTAGATTTCTTCATTGGGATGGAAACTTGAATGCTTGCACAAACAGGACAGAGGCCATAAGGTATTGTTCTAACAGGCTGTAACTTCATGCATGAGGTAGGAAAACAAGTACTATTTTCACAGGCTGTTAGTGTTTATGCCTTGAATATGCTTATGAGAGTCTTTAAGGTGCTGTAGATCCAGTATCATAATAATTATTAGACCTAAACACTGATGAGCTAAGGATTAAATAGTTTCAGAAGTGTATTAATAAGGCTTTCAGTTAGCTAATGGTAAAGTATTTATGAATTGAGTAGGAAGTTTTTTTTTTCCAAGAAAATCTCATGCATTTTCAGTGGAATACTTGAATCTACAAAAATCCATATGAAAACAGCGTAGTATCTAAATAGTTGATTCATCCTCTGTGTATAAATAAAATATTTAATAGGCACTTTCCTCACAGCGTAGGACTGAAAAGCAAGGACCTGAGTTGATTTTCTAGCTCTGATTGAGACTTCTTGTACAGTTCTGGGAAATCACTTAGCATCTCTCTCTCTGCAAGCCAGACCCTGTAATGTTTGTGTTGTTGAGGAAAGGGGTGACTGCAACATAAGTTAAGAATCTCCCATCAGAAGACAGTACAAATGATTTGGTTTTCATGAAAGTAATCTGGAGTCATTGCACGTATGTTTAATAACTGCTGATTTATAAGAGTTGAATTATGAAGCTTTAATAAATGCACATTTATTTAGACAGTGCTGCAGTATGTTACTAGCTGGGAATACTACATTGATTTGCTTCATACCTGCATATTTTCCTCCTTAGATACAAAGTAGCAAGTGAAAATGTTCAGTTTCTCAAATTAGGATCAGTTCAAAGAAACATCTCTGACTCCCCTGATTCCGTGGAATTGATTTGGAAATATTTCAAGGGCTGGCTTTCAGCACTCTAAGCAATTGCTGAGAAACTTTTCATTAAGTGACATTCCTGTCCACTTGGATAGTTCTTCACCCAAGCTTGGGGAGTTATTTCTTGCATATTATAGCAAGTGACAAGTTTTGAATGATATCTATTTGTTAGTACCGGTAGTGGCATTTACATTGGAGACTAGAGGAACTACTGCTTACAAAGGAAGAGAATTTAAAATTCACATGTTAAAGGCAAACTAATGAGGAATTCAACTCAGTGGGAACAATAACATCTGCAAAGGTCAATGGGGTGAGATTTAAGTACAGAGGAAAGAAAACAAGAATGGATGAATCCATAGTTCTTTGAATGGTCTTTGATCCCCTGTTCTTCCCTCCATATGGTCATTAGTAGAGGAACTGGGTCTATGAGCAGTTTTATAATATGCCTGGGAGTGATCAGAGGTTGAATTTAGACCCTTTTTTGGACATAAATGGATTCTAATGAATCCTCTTATTTTGTGTGTGTATTTTATTAAAAACAGTCTTCACATTGCTAATAGTAATAATGTATGTTCACTGTCTGACATTATAAAACTTGTTAACTCTCCCCATGGAAATCTCCAAGACACTGAACAGCAAATGAAATATGCAGACATGTCCAACTGTTAACTCTCATTTTTCTGCACTAGAACTGGAGATAATTGGTTTTCTTTCTGTTTAGCACTTTCAGACCATGTTAAAGACTAAGTTGAATGTCCTAACTCTTCGGAAAGAACCTCTTCCGACAGTGATCTTCCATGAACCAGAAGCCATTGAGCTGTGCACCACAACTCCACTCATGAAGACCCGGACTCACACTGGATGCAAGGTACTTGGGAGTATAATGTTAAGGAATAAGACCACTTGGAGATGTCCCGTGTGTGTGTGAGGGCTCTAAAGAACTCAAAGTCATGGTCCCTCTTGTTGTTCTGGAAACTCCATTAACTGCTATTATTACTCAAAGTTTCTAAATCAAAAAAGTTATTTGGTGTTTCTGACCAGAAATTTTGAGCTTCAGGGGAAAAAAAGGTTTGAGTTATGAGGTTAACATGAGATTAGTTTGGTGGGTTTTGTTTGGCGATTTTTTGATTGTTGTTTTTGCCTTTTTTTTTTTTTTTTTTTAAGAAAGGGAAAAAGGTGGGGAGGAAACTTAGGTCTTGATTTGGTTAAGTAGGATTTTGACTTTGCCCAGTTAAATCAAAGCACAACTTCTGAAAAAGCTGCTCTTCTTTAAAGTTTAGTGACTTAAGAGCCTTGAGTATGTTCTTCTGTGGTAAGAAACCATATGAAAATAGCAAACGAATCTGCTTTGTTTGCATGTTTTCTTGGAGCCATTTTCCTTGGTGGTAGAGCTCGCCTACCATTGCAGAGCCATGGGCAGCCTTGCAGACTGAGGAGGCTTTGCAGCCAAGTCCTCTTCACCCAGCCCAGCTGTCACTTGTAGGGAATATCTACCTGCCCTTGAGGGTCTTAGTGAAAATGGAGAGGACTGGGCTTCAGCCTCCACTGCTCTGTAAAGTGTCAGCTCTAGAAGAGAGTCGCCTGATGCTATGTGTACTGGAAAAGGTCCAAAGTGCAGTTAAATGTCCTAACCCCCTCCTCTGCCAGTGTGTATATACACATGCGTGCATGTGCATTTTTCCTTGTTGGAGGATCTGATGTGAATGAGATGGGGTTGAAGAAATTGATTCCTGGTGTGTTCCCCTGCTTCTCTTGGCATACTGTGCGGATAGCAGGGGCTGTGTGCATGCTGTGAAGGGCTTTGCTTGGGCACTTCCTCAGCAGTTTCTTCTTGGGAAGTGTCATTTTTGTTTGAATTTTTGCCTGTCACAGTAGCCAAGAAACAGACTGCTACTGGGTGTTGAAGCAGTTCTGTCCTGTGCTGATGCAGAGGAATGCAGGGCAAGTGACCCTAATATGCTTTGGATGGTAGCTCATAGCATCTGCTCTTCCATGGTGGTGTCTTTTGTCCTTTATGTTGACACCTAATGAATTTTTAGAGAATATTAGCTATCATAAAAAATATGGATCACAAAGTATCTGGTTTTCACCCCTACTGAGAGAGGGTTCAGACATAATAATACTTTCTGAAATCAGTTTATCTCTGTGAATGCGTGTAGAATTTAAATGAATCATTTTACTTAACCTACAGTTCTTCAATTGGAAAAGATGAATTGCAGAGAGATGTTGAACCCCTCAGTGAAGAGAATCTTGTTCTATATTTAGAGATCTCTTTTATTTATTCATTTATTTTTCCTGTGATGTAGCATAGTGGTGACTAGGGAACATCTGCTGCCACCATGCTCCCCTTTTCCTGCTTGCACTGTTTCACTTTCTTCCCTTCCCCTGGTAGCTAGTTCACCCCCTGTCAGTGCTGGAGTCTCACAGTGGTGTTTTTGCGGTGGCGGCCAACCCCTCTGCAGATGATTCAGCAGTTGTGATTTCCAGTGGGAAATGCCTTGGGAGGATGATTCTGCATGTACGTTGCTCCTCTGGCTAAGAAATCCTTTCCAGTCATTAACTGAAAGGCTCTGATTTTTTTTTCCAGTCTCTCTAGTTGCAATCTCTTTCTTTCCCCCCGCCCTTTTTTTATTTTTTTATTTGTAAAAATATATTCTGCTCTTATGGGGCTTGTATCCTCCAGCTGTTTTTAAATAATTAGCTGCCTTCTCCTCTTTTCCCTCTGCATATTAGTTTCTTGCCAAGTGATACGATAATAATGTTGCCATAGCAAAGCCAGTATTTTATAATATGAGTTTTCGCTCAGTGGGGTCTGATCTTCCACTGTTATTCCAGGTATAAGGGAGGGGGAGATGCTGTAGTGTCACCAAGGCTGGTATCAGCAAGTCTCTCTGGTTCCGAGACATGGGCTTTTCAGGCAAGAGCACAGCATTCAGTTTTCACTTTCTTTCATGAGTCACACTCTTTTGATCCTTAATCGTTTTATTCCTCTTGACTGAAATCCCTCCAATTTTTCTGTGTAATCCCATTAATGAGATAGCATCAGTCTTCTGACAGAGGCTCCAGACATCTAATTTTATTGCACAGTTTTAACATAAGCCTCAGCTGGCACCATCTTGTTATAGGAATTTGACACATGCAATTGCTTTGCTGTTCAGAGGCCTGGGCATTGGTTTTCTTGCTCAATTGCTCTTTTCGTTTTCCTTCCACTGTGAGACAGGCTTCTCTTTGCTCTTCTGTTTGGTGTTAGCTGCTGAATCCAAAGAAACAAAACCTTGCTGCTGAGGTCCAATCTCATTCTGCAGTTGGGAGTTTTTTTAAGAATAGCAGAGAAATGTCTTGCTTGAAGTAGTCTAGGGGGAAGCCCCACAAAATTTGGGAAGTTAAATAATTGAGAAATTTGGAGGGCTTTTCTTTCCTGTCCAGTTCCAGATCCAATGCAACTTTGTTACCATCATGTTTCCTAAAAATACATTTCTACTTACAGCAGGAGGCTTAAGACTTGTTCCTTCTGTTACTGCACATCTGCACGTGCCTGCTTGGGCTGGCTCTTCTGTCACCATTCCCATCCTTCCCATCATGATTTCACTAAACAGGACAAATAGACAATATTGGCACTGATTTGCAGCACAGAGCTTTAGGTGCACGTTTTGGGGTTTGTGGTGCTGTTTGCACAGTGAGACAAGAGTTGACTTGAAGGCTGTAGTTCCCAAAGGACACCTTCTTGCCCCCCTTCCTCTCCTTTCCCCACCAGTCCTGCTTGCAAACAGGGAGCAACAGCCCTACATTCTGGTGATGCAGCCCTACTCAGCAGACAGCCTAAAACAGAGCAGGATTTCTGGGTACAATAAAGCATTCAGACTCTGAGTTTTTCATGGGGGGGTCATTTGCTTTTGTCTGAGCCATGGTGTATGTTAGGTGAGAGGCAGGTCTCTGACCCCAGAGAAACCACAGCCTCTCATCCTCCTTAAGCTGAGACCGCTGGGGCAGGGCAGTGGGATGCAGTGCCCAGTGAGTTATCATCTCTGGCAGCCACAATTGAGCACTCATGTGCATCCTGCCTCTTCCCTGCTATGGATGTGGCATTTGTGAATGCTGGAACACCAAGTGTTAAGGTCAGTAGCTGCTCTGAAGAATGATAAAACCCAACTGGCTTATTGTATACTTGTGAATGGCAAGTATCAGCTTAAGCTAAACCACCCATTGCTGGGGAAGGACAAAAAAGAGTGAGAATAAGTCTTTTGTTCTTGCTAGCTGATTCCTAATTTGTTTTTATTTAAATAGAGCATGTTTCTGTATAAAGGCATGACTGTGATTTAGATGTGTGTATGTAGAAATGTGTTTATCCTTGTTTAGATCCTAAGGATTTTGATTAGACTATGGCTGTCCTGCTTGTAGGTCTTTCATGTCAGATGTTGTGCACTCCAGTGTTTCAGCTGGAAATCCTCTTCCCTTATCACAACACTAAGAACCACCAGATGGAAAATGAAAATCTGGAGTATCTCCAGAAAATAAGTTGCTCTCTACTCAGAAATGTGTGCTTTCTCTGTGCCTTTTAACAGATTTGGTTTAAGTTCTGTGCATTTTATTCTTCCTTAATGTCCTAATCCGTTTACACTGATTCTAATGTTTCTTGCTTTCTGTCCCTTCAGGCTATGGTGGTGGCATGAAGGGAACTGCCTAAGTGACTCTCCCTCTTCTGATGTAGCTTTTCCAGCACTGCTGCAGTAATATGAAAGGACAGAGGTTAAAAATGCTGCCTGTGATTTTTGAAGTAGTGTCATAGGTTTAACTTTTTATTTATTTATTATTTTTTTAAAAAAATCTTTCTGTTGGAAGGCTTTTCAAAGTGAAGTCACTGCTGAATAATCAGTAGCTTGTTGTTATCCACCTGGGTTAGGCGATCTTGTTCCTCCAGGTCCTACCAGTGGACAAGCTTTTCCCAGCAGCTGGAAGGCTGAGATGAGAGGAGTGTAAACAGTGCAAATAATTGCATTCTTAAGAGTAGGCTTTTATTAAATGGGAAAATATGTATCAGTGATACAGTGTGTGCAGGCCTGTCTTACGGGGTTGAGATGGTGAGATTATTAACTCAGGCTTTGTGGAAGGTATAATGTTGAAATTTCTGTGATAGGGTATCTTAGTTGAAGATTGATGAAAGTTTTGTTTAGCAAATTGTATAAGTGACATTAGAGTGCTACTAGCTTTTTAAAATCAAGCCTTGCCTACATTGATAGAGATTTAAAAAATAGCCAAGAAGTAATATAAATAAATGGAGCTTCGTCTTTTAGAATAGCTCAGTTACTTCACTCAAAATGAAAATGGTTCCTGTACTAACCTTGCTGCAGCGTGGTGTGCACAGTAGGGCTCATTCGAGGTTAGGAAGGGGCCACGGCCACAGTTGGGCTTCCCTGACACACTGCAGTGTCAGCAGTTAAGCACACAGCTTGACTGTTGCAACTCTGGGACACACCTGATGTTGTTACACTCGTGTCAACCTATTAACTGGATTTGAGGTGTTTTCTGGGAGAGTTGGGCAGTGCCCAAGGGGCCTTAACCTGTGCAATACCAAGGAGCTGCCCCTGCATATTGCAGCTTTGTGCCCTTTCACCAAAGCCACTGGGTCAGCCTGCTGCTCTTGTTGCTGCTCTTCTGGCATTGCTGGCCTCTGCTAAGAGTTTTCATTTTCCTTTTAGTGTCTCTGTCTTTCTTCTGTTTTATTTCTTTTCTCAAAAGTACCTTTCACCATTAGACACAATGCATGCCATCACCTGTGGGCCCTGCTAATAAATCTCTGTGCACATGAAACTGTCTCAAGATGCTTTGAGCAGCAGGATTTACACCAGGGTAACAGAGATTGGAAGTTAGACTGCACAGGAAAAGTGATTTAATGAATTTATAGGATGAGTAGTGAGTAATACTGATCATGGTCTGTTTATGATCCATAGAAATAAAATGTTTCTTATTGGGATACTTATTAAATAAATAAAATATTTTCTTAAAATTGCCCTGCTAGGCCTGTTTCTAATTCCTTTTGTAAGAGAGTCATTTAGGAATAATGTCTGCTCAGATATTGCTGCCTATTTTTGGTTTTCTGCCTTGCTAATTTTGATCGCAAAGGCCTTGCAGTGGGACTGTCTCTTACCATATGCTTGCAAAATACCCCATTTCTGCTCTACCCCAGATGCCTCTACAGCAAATTTATTAGTTCTGTGTTGCTGCTCTTATTAGTCATTGCACTTTTAAAACTTAGACTGTTGTTCTTAGTGTTTTGGCTTGATGGTTTTTGGTTTTTATTTTCCTCCAGAGGAGACTTTCCCAAGTTGTTTTGCCCAGCATTTCTGTCCCATGCAACCTGTGCCACTTGTGTCCCAGCCTAATCAGCTCAGCCATCGTGGTGGCCAAATATATTATTGTTTTAGCTTTCAGGAGACAGTGTGCTCTCCATCTCCAGGGCATGGAGGCCCCCCAACATTCAGAAAATGCTCAGATTGATGAACCATCCTCCCAGCTTCATGCAGCCCAGGAGCCTACACAGTATGGTTTTCGTGGTGCCTACCCCTGCCTCATGCCTCTTCCCCTTCATTGATGCCCGAACCCCAGTTTTTGCTCTGGCCAGCTGACAATAAGGCAAATGGCTCCCCACTGCTGCACTGTTACTGAGTATGGTTTGGTTTTGTGTGTCTTGATACTGAATAAGTCAAAATTAATGCAAAGAGAACAATGTTTCCCATTGAAATACTCTGAGACCAAGGTGCTCTTTCCTGTTTGTACTGTCCTGTTGGCTCAAAAGGGCTGAAAGTGTGCTCTAAGACTTTCTGAGATGGGGAACTCAAGATGACATAAATGGGTGGTTAGCAGTCTAGTGTTTTACTGAAAGCTCCATAGGTAAATTAAAGAACGTACTCCTCTTGAACACTTGTTGCTATTTTGGCTACTGAAACCGTAGCTGGTTGGACACTGCACATATTCCTAAAACTGCCTCACTTTATCCTTATGAAACTTAATAAAAATGTTCTCACTGCAGCTATAGCATCATCAAGAGTGATTGTTTTGAGTGCAGTTTATCCAGCTGTAAATAGAAGTCCAGCTAGATGCCTGGTCTTCATTACGATTTTGTAATCCTGTAATATTAAGATGGCCATTAACTTTAATAAAGAAACAAATTAAACAAGTGAGACAAGATAAACTGTTCCATCACACCCCAGCCTACTGTTTTCCACCATGTTTAATGGGAGTGTGAAGCACAGAGCTTATTTTCTTCTTGCCTCATTAAAGGCCTTCTGCTATTATCCTTAAGCATTACATATTCCGTACTGTGAATTGAGAGCTTGTTTTCTGCTTCTTTCTCCTCTCATCAGATGAACCAAAAGGACATGTGAACTCTTGAATGGGACATATCTTAATATCTTCAGTATATTTAGATGTAGTGCTCATTGGTGAGAGATACAGAAGTTTTAATTATGTTTTCTAAAAGTGAAGTGCATCAAATAAACTCATGCCCCAACAAGTATGCCATGTGAAGATGAAGTATCTTGTTTACTTGATGTTGTATTGCAGAAAAAAGAAAAAAGATAAAAAAAAAGGCAGCTTAATGGTGAAGCTAGGGAAGTGTAAGCTGCTTGCAGAAGCCTTGCACATGACTGTATCCCAGAGTGTTTTAGATGATTTGTCCGAGTCTTGTTCTGATATCGAAAATGGAGAGTTGCATGTGCTGATTTCATGTGACTACATGGTAAGGTTCTGTTCTGCACCTGTGAAGTTAATGAGAGCTTTGCTGTGGGCTCCATTGTGAGCACGGTGGGATGTAGCCATGCAGGGTGGCAGACGCGCTGCCTCAGGCAGCACACACTGCATGGTGTTTGGTACTGGCTGCTCTCAGCTTTCAGCTTCAGAGAGGATCTCTCTTGCGTATGATTTTTTTTTTTTTTATTACATGCATGGAAAACCCATTTACGTCAGTGAGGATTTATACTTTAAATGAGGGCAGAGGAACTAATAGAAATACGAAGGGTAGACTCAAGTGGAGAATGTAGTTAAACCGTCATAATGCTTCATTTCCTGAAGTCCAGGAGTCTTGGGTGGAGAATATGAATTGGCTAAAGCAATTGAATTAATCTTAAACTGAACCTGCTTTAAATAGGATTTTTTGCAGTGTTAAATAGGATTCAGTTTTGCTGTGTTGGATGTATTTTGGCATAATTTTATTTGCTTTCTGGTAAAGTGGCATTCTAAGACTAATGTATTCCGAGAATGGTGGAAGTTATGTCCTGTCAGATATGTTGGTGGTATTTTTTTCTCCTAGCATTTGCACCGGTGACATTTTTCAAGCCATGGTTCAAGTAAACGGCATCTTGTTATTCAGGAAGTTCTTACATCCCATCTAAAAATGGTCATGTATTTCAGTCAGCTCCATGCTTCTGCATTAACTACCTTTATAGGAGAAAGTACATGACTGTTTTCTATATACCGTGGAATAATTTTGCTCTGAATATATGCGTATTAAGTAAAGGAAAACAGTTTTACCTATTTCTGTTTACTTTTGGCTCTTTATTAAGAATTGTCTCTCAAATCATTTTAAAGAGTTCCATAGAAAGAATAAGACTGTCACAGTCCTTGGGAGGAGAGTGCTGGTGACGGGGAGGACAGGAGGATTTCTCGAGCTGCCCTGCATGTTGGTGACCAGCACAGGGCTAGAACTACCCTGGGTGCAGGGCCTTCTCCCTGTGGTTCCCCTTGGATTTGCTTCAAGAGGGCTGTACAATGAAAATAGTTGTGTATGTATGTGTGCGTGCACTCCCAGGAGGACCACAGGTTTGTGTCCTCTACTCCTTGGGCTGGGTAGGAAGGCTTCTAATTGTTGTGGACCATGCAGGCGATGCCCAGACCAGTACCCTGGGAAGAGAGGTCCCCCCAAGTCCTGGCAATTAGTGTGCTGGGGGTCTTCTCAGCTGTTCCTGGGAGTGATGCCCAGGGTCCCTGGCTTTGTTTGTGCACTGTTTTGTCTTGCATGAAGAAATAGGACCAGAAATGTTGCACCAGGTAAGCCAGACTTTGCTCAGATATTGTTCAAACCCATTTTCCTTGGAATTAGGCTGCAGAAAATATCCCCTAAACAACAAAAACCCCTTGAAAAGCTCAAGGAAATAAAAAATCAGAGCATCCATTATCATATTATTGCTTTACTCCTCCCTTTGGTACATGTGTTGTATTGCTTGAAAACTCACTGTGTATCTTACATTTCTTCTTATCCCCGTAGTTCT
Organism: Nestor notabilis; assembly: GCF_000696875.1. Taxonomy (NCBI): domain Eukaryota; kingdom Metazoa; phylum Chordata; class Aves; order Psittaciformes; family Psittacidae; genus Nestor; species Nestor notabilis. The sequence continues at coordinate 41,408 of NW_009943651.1, forward strand.
GCCCCTGTACTGGATGCAGTGAGTCCCAGTGAAGAACATGAGTGACGATACATGATATGGAGCCTGGGAAAAAGGCTTCGTAGCATAAACAGAAATCCCTTTGACTGGAATAAAGCATTTCCTTCGGCTTCAGAGCTTTGATGTTATTAGTTGCCTTTGATTCAACAAAAGCTTGAATTGGAACTCATGAGCCCTCAATTTTGTTAGCAAATGGTATTTATTAGCAGAAGTAATCTAAATCAAACCTCTTAATGTAAAACAAGGAAATAACAGTTTACATTTCAATTAGTTATGGAAGAGATAGTGATTGACATTCAAAGAGCACAGTTTAAAATGCAAATATATTGGAATTAAAAATGCTCCCTGGGAGCTGGTTAAGAATTTCACCCTTGCTTGTAAAAGCAACTGGGAAACGTGAGGTACCAAGGAGGCCAGGCACTATGTGCTAGTGAATGCTCAGCTCTTTGCTATGTGTCATTTATACTTCTATAGTATTTCTCACCCAGAAAGATTCTCAAATACCTCCTAAAACAGCTCTGTTGTCTCCTGCTGTTCAGCTGCCTTTCTCGGCCAGCAGCCCTGTTTGTAGTGGTCAGATCAGTGCACCAAAGCTCTGGGGAAGGCTGTACTGCAGATAAATTATGTTAGGGAAAAACTAAAAAAGATACAGAGAATTAAAATACTTCTATTAAGTAGTAATTAATTGAAAAAAGGTACTAAAAAGCAGTATATATTAATGAAATTCCTTTGATACGTAAAACTCCATGGAATAATTTTGTATCTTGAAACACAAATGTGGTGGTTTTTTTTTTGGCTGTTCTAGAAGTCCCACATTTCAAGGTACTTGAAGATGTCGTCTAATTATTGCTGTCTTTGTAGGAGGTAGCATACCAAAATAGTTTTCTCTGAAATAATATATAATTATTTTTTTAAATTAATCTCTCTACAGCAGGAAATATTTAAATTTTGAATGTCTAAATTCCAGAATTCTTTAGGAGATAATCTTCAATTACACAAATACATAATGCCATATAATAAGTTAATTCCAGCAAGTTCCATCTTTTGCACTCTTGACACAAAGCCAAGATACTAACAGTGCCAACTGTAGGGTCTTAGATAGCTACACATGTGTTAGAGTATTTATTTTTTTATACTGTAGAAAATACTGTGCTCATCACATTTGCTCAGGTAAAGCCTTGTGGTTATAGGAGCTAATTGCTTCCATAATAATTAAGGTTCAAATACCTAATAGCTTTTGACGTATAAAAATTAAAATAAGATTGAAATTTGTTGTGGTTGTTACGCTGAGGAGATGTTGCAGACACTGTCAATTGTTTTGTTCTAGTGTGTCCTTGAGAGACATTTCCATCTTGGTGTGGCTGTTTCAGCGTAAGGATGGAGCTGTGATTTGTGTTGGAGAGCACAGGGTAGCTGGTGCTTCTCTGTGGCCCTTTGGCATACGGGCTCTGCTCTGTGCTGGGTCTCGGGAAGAGGAGGCACCCTTCCTTCATAGAACGTGAGGTTATTCTTTAACAAAATCAAAAGAACTTCTGGTTCTGCGGTTGTTGCTGCCTTGTATTATTGCAGTGGGCACCTCCCCACTCAGCAGCATGAAACATTCTGGGAGAGCTGTTGGCAGATCTTTCTAGGCATGCTTTTTCACAAGAAAGACGTATGCTTATTCTGAAGGTATTCTATGTGGCTCTTCCCCTGAAGCCATGGATATTGTTTCTTTGATTTCCATTAGAATACTGCAGAATTTGCATTTGGCAGTGGGTATCCACTGCTTACACTAGCTTGAGCCATTGTGAACCTTCTCAGGAATTCATAATCTCCGTTTACAGCTGTACTATGCTGCAAGCCATCAGTTCTTATTTTGGGGCTGATTCTGTGTCTTGAAATCTTCCCACTGAAGCAGACAGTATTGGCAAAAATGGAGGCAGATATTGGATTACAGATCCATTCTTCTGTACATGAGGTACTGCTGGCTGTGTTCATAGATGCACAGGCTGCTGGAATGTAGATTTTTTTTTTGCAATCAAAATAATACTATGTCGTCAGAGAAAAGAATGTCCTGGGTGTACCACCTCTGTTTCTGATGGCCCCAGGAGTAATCCTGTTCTCATACTATTGTAATATAGTCTGCAGGGCAGTGTGGTGTATAAATACATTAGCTTGGAAGAGGAAAGAAATATTTCCATTCCTGGGGTTGGGTGTCAGTGTCAGAGACTAATAACTTCTTTGTTTCATTAAGCTATTTTTTTGCATAGTTAATTAAAAGTTCATAACAATAACCATCTTTAGGCAATACTTCTGAGGAATTTTAAGGCTTTTGATATATGTTACCTTTGCTAATAAATACCTTTATTGTAATCTATTGTGAATATTTGATTTAAGGCTTGTGGTAATTCGGCAGGTTTCCTTCTCTGAGATTCTAGATTGTATAGGAATGAGGAAATGAGAAGTGCAACAGAAGTGTGGTACTTTTTTTTTTTTTTTTTTTTTTTTTTTTTT
>NW_009943651.1:43952-48438 GCF_000696875.1 Nestor notabilis
TGTTATCTCTTACTCATCTTTAATAATTTCAAAGCAAGATCCTATTAAACAGTACATATTGTGATGGAAATAAGATACTGAATTTCACAGTAGTGTAAATCTGGAAGGAAGTTTATCATGCTTTATCAGTGAATGAAAAACTAATGTTGAATTTGTAGTGTCCTGTTAACTTTGATAGTACAAAATCCCATTTTATATCCACTGAGGGTATGGTCTATCCCTTCTTTGGAACTGGTGTCCATTTGCCTGTTAGATATCTGGATTGCTTTGTGATTGCTAGAGCATAGAACACTAGAGAGTGGCAGGGGGGAATTTAATCAGCTGAAAGATGGTCTTAATTCATTATGCATTTCAGGGCTTTTTCACCTGTAAGGCTATGACATGATCTTCTGATTAAGGTGCTCTCAAGATTTGAATGGCCTGGACTTGATAATAACAAACATGGGATGTGGATAACCTTACATTTAACAGGTGCCCATACACAAACATTTCAAGTAGAAGTAAACTACTTTAATTAAAAGGAGCAAATTTTGGAAGAAGAGCAGGTTGAAACTGTCCTTATAACTGTACTTTATAAAATGCACTGAAGATTCATTAGACTGCTGAGAAATGGGTAGTTATTTGGTGGATTTTTTTTTTTTTTCATCCTCAGGGACTCATTTTATATCAGTGTTTGTTGTGGTTTTCCCCATCCCCAAATTTATTCTTCAGCAGCAGAAAGAAAACGGGAGGGGGAAAAAAGCAAGCTTCAAGTCAGAAACAGATTTAAATTGATATCTCCAAGATCAAAGAAGGATGTGTATAAAGACTGATATAGTTGAGTACTAAATTGAGGGAGGCGATAAGGAAAAGACAAAATAGCATAAGGTAAGATATGTGTGTCGTGATTATTTTGAGAATGTCATTGAAGTTGGTTCTGAGTATCCTCTGGGACAGGAAAGGCAGAAAATAAAATGGTTCTAGTTCTTGATGGAATTACCTATAGGCTGGAAGTAATTCCATTGTGCTGGCATCTGACTTACTCTTACAAATAGCACAATAACACACTTCAGCTTTGTCACCTCTTTCTTACTACGGTGGCCAGAATCCCTATGGGAATTATTGTTAATGAAATGCAGTTTTGGGGTTGGCTTTGCTATGGTATAAATTGGCATACTTCCTTTGACTTGACTGCCATGCAAAGTTAGATTGTCTAAGAATTTGGCCTTTTAGTTTGACATGAGGCTTGGGATTGCTAATCATTGAAAGCAGTCTGATAATGAAGTCCAAGTAGTTGAGTACGGCATATGTGAACCAGTGCTGTTTGACATTTGTTATTAGGCTGAAATGTTAAAAGTAGTAAGTAATTCTTGAAATTATTTTTATGAAACAGCTTGATATGATTTAAAGAAAGATGTGTTTTCACCCCAGAGCTTTGCCTTGAGTTACATTTGGAGGTCTTCATACAAGGCCAAGCAAACTGAGTGACTCTGCATTACCTAATAAATATATTGTATATATAATTTAAGCCTGTAATAGTTTACAGCACTTCCTTAGAAATATTGAGGATAAACTGAGTGACTTTAATTACTAGTGACTTACTGATGAACTGCACTGAGGCTTTTGTTCTGCAAGACTTTCGTTATCTGTGTATATAGTTTTTTGTTTAATGTTATCACTTTTATGTAGACAGTGTGTGTCTCCAGGGTGAAACTTGTCCCACGGCATGGAACTAGTGTACAGCTACTGCTGTGGCTGTGCTCTGAAAGGTGTTTAATGTGGGGCAGGCGGGTGAGTGTTGTATGGACTGGGAGGTACATTGATAGCTCCGTGCCACTCTTCTGAGGTGGGATGTGAATGCATGGGCACTGGCCACTCCTGAAGTCCCAGCTATCCCATCCCATAGCAGCAACCCTGTCCAGGGGCATGTGGTATCGCTCCTGGATGCACCCCCATTGGGGGTGAGGAGCCTGAATCACCCCCTAGCAGCTGCTGTCATTACTTGGCTGTGTGGTGCAGCATAGCCTCTCAGTGGAGTTTCTTTGAGTGACTGCAGCCCCCAAGGGACTCACTTGCATGACATCCCACCCGGCCCCAATTGCCCCTTGCATGGCTTCACACTGCTGCTGTCTGACACTGATGTGTTGCAGGACTGAGTGCTCTCGTGTATATTTACATAAGGTGCAAATGTGGTGGTTTTCTTGTTGTTGGGTTTTTTTGGGTGGGTGTAGGGGGGTGGGTGACTAAAATCTGGCATGGAAGACATATGGTGGGATTGCGGCTTGGTCCTGCTCTGCAGCTGTAGTTGTGTCAACTTTTCAGGTTCTGTGTGTGGTCATGTCACAGGCAAGTGAGCCTGGGTTTAAATAAGTAAATAAATGGGAGTTGAACAAACCACTGATTTGGGATTTTTGTGTGGATCCGTGGGATGCTCACCCCATCCGTCAGGGATGGGGCTGCCCAGGCCCAGCACAGCCTATTGCCTCCATTCACCTGGGGCCCTTCGCTGGGTTCTTCCTGAGAGCTGTGGTGGGGCTGTGTGTTTCTCGCTGGCTGCTGGCCATGTCAAGTGAGCCAGTTTGGGTTTTTTTGCATGTTCTCCACCTCCAGATGGCCCCGTCTTTCAGGGCCAGGCAGTCTTTCCTGCCATCTGGGTACGGAGGAAGGTGAAGACATGTCCAGCCTTGTCATAGGCCTCAAAGACTCGTGTTGAACCAGGTTTCCCAGGCCCCATTGGTGCCCCACAGCAAGGGGCCAGGGCCAGTATGAGACAGGTCCTGAGTCTCCCGTGTATGCTCAGAATTGTATCACCATCTTTGAAATAGGCAGTCGCTTGTGCCGAAGGGCTGTATGTGAGCACCTGCAGCTTTTCTGCAACCTCTGTCATCTCAATAACTGAAGTCAACAGCAGTAAGCACTTCCTACCCCCCAAAAAAGAAACAAAAGAAAGCCCTCTGGGATGTGGCCATTTGAAATACTCTCATCAAGAGTTTATGCAGTGGGAATTGAATTTGTATCATTTCAGACAAAAGAGTTTCAGTTTGTGTCTCCACTGTGACAATAGAGGACTCTCTGAAAGTCCACTGTGGAGCTGGAGGAGAGAAGTTGAGGTAATTTTGCCCGTGGGCTTTGTAGCATGAGCCTTGTGAACAATCATAAGGCACTCTTGCTGTCTCTTTAAATTTGTTAGCCTGCCCTCATTTTGCAGTTGAGTTGTCATCTTCTGCTGTGTGACTTGGTATGGCATGCCTGATGGGTGCCTTGCTGGGGATGGGTGAATTGCAGTGGGGCAGGGGCAGGCTGGTAATGGTCAAAAGTCCTGCTTGACATTTGTGCTGCAAGGCAGATGACCAAGGGAGGTGAATCTTTCAATTTAATATTTAAAATAATACTACGCAACACATTTCATACTCCTTACTAAAGCTGTGAATTTTATTTTGGAGTGAGATATAGAGATTATGAACACAGATCCTTCTGTAATTCTTCTCTCCCCTCCATTTAGGAATAAATTGCATGTTTGCTTTCTGTTAGCGATTACCTTCATGTCAGTATGAGTGCAAGAGGTTATAGAAGTGTATGATGTTTCTCACATTGTAGCAGCTTTCTGCATACCAACCCCTTTGCCCTTTTGACTACATGGAAAACTATAAATGTGTCATGCAGAAAGATTTAAAAGAGTGCTATTAAGGTCCCAGACACTCATTCCAGAGCTGCAATTTCTTAAGAGCTGTCTGAGCTTTACCTTACATGCAGCCATCACAGTCATGCTGACTGAAATCCTGCTAATTATTTTGGAGACATTTTTGTATGACGTGTCTTGAGAAAAGAGTCTGAGCATCTGTGAAACAGATGAAGTGAAAATTCCTCTGGCATCTGTCAGCAAACATAAGCAGGTGGAGCACATCCAAGTTTCTGCAGCTGAGGGAGGGGCTCCAGAAAACATGGTCATTTGCAGCACAGAGGGAAAATCGAAAGAAAAATAATTACTTATATATCTTAATTTCATAGAATCATAGAATGGTTAGAGTTGGAAAGGCCCTTAAGATCATCTAGTTCCAACCCCCCTGCCATGAGCAGGGGCATCTCGCACTAAACCATGTCACCCAAGGCTCTGTTCAGCCTGGCCTTGAACACCGCCAGGGATGGAGCATTAACAACTTCCTTGGGCAACCCATTCCAGTGCCTCACCACCCTCACTGTAAAGAACTTATTCCTTATATCTAATCTAAACTTCCCCTGTTTCAGTTTGAACCTGTCTGCCACTAGAGTCCCTAACGAAGAGTCCTTCCCCAGCATCCTTGGAGGCCCCCTTCAGGTACGGGAAGGCAGCCTTCTCTTCTCCAGGCTGAACAGCCTCAACTTTCTCAGCCTGTCTTCATAAGGGAGGTGCTGCAGCCCTCTTATCATCCTCGTGGCCCTCCTCTGGACTTGCTCCAACAGCTCCATGTCCTTTTTATGTTGAGGACACCAGAACCGGCCACAACACTCCAAGTGAGGTCTCACAAGA
>NW_009943652.1:0-15301 GCF_000696875.1 Nestor notabilis
TATATAAAAATATATTATATTTAATCTTATTCAGTGGAAGCCAAGCTTTTGGGTTTTGTTGTTTTGGTTTTGGGGGTATTTTTGGTTGTTTTTTTTTTGTTGTTTTGTTTTGTTTTCTTTGGGGATTTTATTTTGTTTGGGGATTTTATTGTATTTTATTTTATTTTTAACCTTTGTTGCTGCCCAAATCATGGGGTTTTCTGTGTTTTGTTTTCTTTCTTTTTCTTTTTTTTTTTTTAATAACTGAAACGGGAATTGAGTCTTAACTCAAGTAATGTGCCAGGTTTTCCCCTCTTCAAATCTCAAACTGTATGAAGATGCAGTATGGGAAGAAAGAATTAAAACAAACTGAAGACAAATTAAGTCAACGTTTTCCTTAGCACTGTTGCTTTTACCAATGGTTTACTACTACTGTTCTGTAGCTGTGTACAAAGAGATGTGAAATAATTTCAGGCAAAAATAAACTGTAAGTGAGTATCTTTTAGCTGCGTGCTTTGTGTTTTCTTTCTCTGGCCCGGTGACATGGGGATGCTGTGGGAGGTGCAGAGACCCCAGAGCTGTAGGGTGATGGCGTCATAAGGATGGGATCTCAAGGAGCCATGGGCGCTCACAGCTGGCTCCATGGTGCTGTCATAGAATCATAGAATGGTTTGGGTTGGAAAGGACCTTAAGATCACCTAATTCCAACCCCCCTGCCATGGGCATGGACATCTCACACTAGGCCGTATCGCCCAAGGCTCTGTCCAGCCTGGCCTTGAACACCTCCGGGGTTGGAGCATTCACAACTCCCTTGGGCAACCTATTCCAGTGCCTCAGCACCCTCACTGTGAAGAACTTCCTCCTTAGATCTAACCTGAACTTCCCCTGTTTAAGTTTGACCCCATTACCCCTTGTCCTACCACTAGAGTCCCTAATGAAGAGTCCCTCCCCAGCATCCTTGTAGGCCCCCTTCAGATACTGGAAGCTGCTCTGAGGTCTCCACGCAGCTTCTCTTCTCCAGGCTGAACAACCCCAACTTTCTCAGCCTGTCTCCATACGGGAGGTGCTCCAGTCCTCTTATCATCCTCGTGGCCTCCTCTGGACTTGTTCCAACAGCTCCATGTCCTTTTTATGTTGAGGACACCAGAACTGGACACAATACTCCAAGTGAGGTCTCACAAGAGCAGAGTAGAGGGGCAGGATCACCTCCTTTGACCTGCTGCTCACGCTTCTTTTGATACAGCCCAGGATACGGGTGGTTTCTGGGCTCAAGCGCACACTGAAGCCGGCTCATGTCCAGTTTCCCACCAACCAACACTCTGCTCTGTGCACCTTGGTGTGCCTCAGCACTGCCCCTCTCCTCCCATCTGCAAAGCAGGGCCCAGGGGGTGTTTTCCACCAGTCACCAGGTTCGGAGGTGGGACAATCACCTTCAAGCAACAATCGTTGGGTGACATGGTCTAGTGTGAAGTGTCCCTGCCCGTGGCAGGGGGTTGGAACTGGAGTATTGGAACAAGACCATTTATCTCTGCACTTGTTCCTAATCCTTCCCAGGCTCAAGGAGTCCTTGCACTGGCCATCAAAAGAGCTGCATTGATGGCTTGGGTTTTGTTTTTCTCCCTGGCTGACCAAATTTGAAGTAGGACTGGGAACAGTGGGGCACTTCCAGACATGAGGCAGGGTTCTGTATGTTAAGGTGCATTTCAGGACAGCGTCCAATGCAGGGATCTGCTGTGTTTGCAGTCTGCTCACTGTCCTTGACAAAACACACCGGTGTGCCGGCTGGGCGCCAGCGGAGTATCCAGCTGAAGCTTCACAACCCTGCTTCGACTGTCTAGACAATTACTAAACCTCTTTAGCTTTTAAACAAATGGGACCCACTTGAAACCAATTCCTGCAGGTGTTCACCTTCATCATGTTACCTTGCTCTTATACCCTTGTTTTTATCTGTATTTCTACCCTGTTCCACAAAACAGACCTTAGAACATGCAGTACAAGATTTGTACTGTGTTTCTAGTACTTTTTGGAGTAGTTCTAGTCACACGATGGCCCTTGATAAAGAGAATAAACCATGCGTGTACTTCACCCCCGCTGAAACAAGACAGCTGGAGCTGTCAGGCTTCTTGGTCTTCTCCCCTTGAGCAGCCAGTGCTGTGTATGGGCTGTCCTTCCCCTGGCAACAGCAGGTTCTGTACAAAGCCTTTCTGGGCTCCAAGTAGCCAGAAGCATCCCTGTGGTGGTACGTGAGGGACTGAGAAGTTGCCCAAAGAAGGAGAGGTTTAAGCCTGGGTGAAGCACAGGTTGGATGCAGCTGCTTTTCCTCCCGTGGGAGATGGCTCCTGCCCTGCTGCTCCCCAGGCTCTGCCTGCTGGGCAGTCCATAACAGTGGTTGTGTTCTGCAACCTCACGGGCAATAGAAGGAGCTTGGACGTCCTCGGTGTGTTGGTGTTGCTGGAGTACCAGCGATGACCTGGTGGGAGCAGGGAACAAGCATGTGTGTGCCCCCCAGGCACTACTGGTCCTGCCTCCTGCAGTGACCTCCAACAAATCACTGCCCTGTGCCTCATTCCCCCCCCCCCAAACCATCAAATCCTTGTTCTGATTTGAACAAAACCAGAGTGAGCTCAAAGGTGATCAATGTCTTGTAAAATAAACCAGTACTTGTGGTCTGTCTCACCTCAGAGGAGTCATCTCTGGGCCAGGGCAGATGCCTTTGGCCTCCAGCCCACGGCACTTACAGAGCAGCATTGTTAGAAGTTCCTAAGGGTTGTGTTGGACCAGGGATGCTGTATTGGTTACGAAGGGGAGGACTAGCTGTGGCATAGGAAGAGTTGCTGTGTATCAGCTTGTGCTCAGAAAGCTTTCCCTTATTATCTTTCTGCTATGGCACCAGTGCCCCGGTGTTTTCACCTGCATAATGATGCCCTCTTGCCTTTCAGCTGCTGCTGCCTCATAATAGGAGCCATTAAGAAGCTGCCCCATTTCATTCAGGAGGTTACTGCAGCCCACCTTCCCAGGGACTGTGAATACCAGGGGTTTGTCTAACTTACAGCTCTTGGCTTTCAGCCCGAACTAGTGCAATAGCTTTAGTGCAACTCCAAAGAGCATAAAGAAGAGCAGAAAGCTACAACACTGCCTGTTTCAGGAGTGTTTTCCTCATGCCCTCATTAAAACTCAGCAGTTGTCCTACCTTCCTATTGCTTCTTCCACTGCCCACAGCAATGTTTTGGGTTTCAGAAGACCAAACACCCCAAATCACAGAAAGTACCTGTTGCCTCAAGTTTCCCACTGGGTGGATGCAGCTTGTTTGTTGCTCAGAGTAAAATATATGCCTAAAATCCTGACAATTCAGCATGGATTTGCTTGGAGGTGAGCGCTGCAGCAGCTGCTGACCTGAAGTGTTGTGTGGCTGTTTTTACCAGTTAAGAGCTTGGTGTGTCATGTTCACATGGTGTTTTCACACAAGGTACAGCCTGGGTTACCTACAAGTCTTATCTGTGGGGACCTGAGGACTCGCTGTGGGACCTGATGGGAGATGTGGTAGATGGCACCAGGGTGTAGAGCATCTGTGCTCTCCTTGGGGCAGACCTGACCATTGCTCGGTGCCCTGTTGAGGTCTGTGGGTATCCTGGTCTCCGGAGAGCTGGATGTGTCCTCCCAGAGCGGACAAGCCTCATCAACGGGCTTTGAGCATGTTTGTCCCCATGTCAGGGCCACCCCTGCCAAGCAGAGGAGAGGCTCCACCCCTGAGCCTCGACACTGAGCACAGAAAGTGCCTCTGATATTCTTCACTTCTTACACTTCCCAGAGAGCATCAAAGCCTCTAAAGACCCCCAAAGACTCTGGAGAGGTAAAGACCTCTTGGAAATACAAACGAATGCAGTAAAGGTATGAAATAGGAATGATGCGCTCAAAAGCAAAGCGTGGCTGCAACGCCACCCAAGATTGCTATCTTGGAACTGGGGTTGTTCCCTTCTTTGGCATTTCCACTGCCCTGGTAGCTGGGAGCAGCAGTAACTTCCTGTCTTATATGGACAAGGAATTCTAATCCGGAAAAGAGCTCCTTGAGACTTTCTGTACATCTATGAGCAACAGGACCGTAGTGCTACCACCGTTCTCACGCTAAAGGCAATGCTGACCTCTCCCAGCCCCTGTAAAGCCAACCAGCTGTACCTCTCAGAACACATCAGTCAACTGTATTGCCGTGTCTTGAATTTTTAATGATTTTTTCCAACTAAATAGAGTACATGTATCAAAATACTTGTTTTAAGTGGATGTTACCATGCAGGCTTTTTCCATTTTCTTTTCTATTGACTGGGGATCATCTGAAGTAAATATTTGAGATAAGCCATTTTTATTAATAACAGATCTTGGAATATCCTTTTTGCCAGTAATATTAAACATGCAGGTATTTTTCCTGCTCGCCCTGTATTTGCTTTTTTTTTTATTACTTTTTTTTTTTTTTGTTTAGACCTCACTTTCATGCTTTTTACCTACCAGCTAGAACAAGCTCTGAAATACATCTGTAAATTCAAAATAGGCCCTAACTTTTTTGTATGTATATATTTTAAATATATTCATACAAAAACCACAAGTAAGTACTTTTATATTAAATTATATTAAGTTCTTTAGAATAAAAAACTTTGTTTTGAATAGCAGGTCCTGCTGACTTGCTGACTATATCACTTTAATGAAAGTGTTGCTTGTGTCTTTGGTATGTAGTATACCTTGTTGTGTTTAAAATACAGAAACCTTGGCTTAGGGATACTTTTCTTTCCATGTTTTACCAATTACGATGACATTAAAGATAACGAATGTACTGACTCATTTACCAGGTGCTTTGAGATCTTGGAGCTCGGTTTTGTTATTTACTGCTGCTTCAAGAGGCAGGGTTGTGACCCTTAAAGTTTGAAGAAACACATGTATCAGAATGACCCTGATTTCAGCTTAAGCATCATGTTAGAAAAATGCAAGTTTTGCTTGACTGTTGTTTGTAAAAGAGAAGAAGTATTTTAAAACTAGTCTATTGACTTTGATTTTGTGTTATTCTCCGAGCCTGTTTTACCGCATGGTGCTTTCCCCAGCCCTCATGGAGGGGATGAGCGGTGGTGAGGCTGGGTGAGCTTCCCCATGCCTGTGAGCCTGGAGCTGGCTGGATGAGGCCCTTCAAGATCTTCTTCCTGCAAAGGAAAAGAGCAGATCCCGCTCTGCATGATGAGCCAGTGTAGAAGCGGGATTTGTTCAGTGTAAAACAACAGTGAAAATAAACCAGACCTTTATAAAAATCACTGCTACATCTAGAACAGAAGTTCCCTGTGGCTCAGGGAGAAGGGCTGCGTGTGAGAGGGGTGCCCACGAAAGACAAGCTGAGCTGTAACACTCCTCCTGTCCTGTCATGTAGGTGAAATTCTTGTTTTGACATTGCAGTGAACTAGCTAAAATGCAGAATATTTTTGGCTAGAACAGCCTGACCAGGCATCGGCAGCGGTCCATTGTCAACAGCAGTAGTCCTGATACATGGAGGTTAAAGGATGCTCCATGGAAATCAAGGATTTGCTTAACAGGATTATATTCATCCCTGGGGCCAGCAGAGGTCTGAATCCCCTTGCTCGAGCCTGGTGAAGAAGCCAGGTCCCACTGTCATGGCTAATGACACCATGCTGGGTGCCATTTGTACAGGGGTTGTTGGGTTAGCAATGGGGGGACGCTGCGCTGGTGCTTGTGGGGAGCGCACCCGACTGCCAGGGGCAGAGCTGGGCCACCACCATGCAGCCTTCGGGTGATCATTGCGGGCATCATGTCCCTCATGGAGACGTGGGATTTCCCCTTTGGTGGGTCTGTCCGGCTCCTAACAGGAAAGTGAGCTGCGGCAGCTGCGCCGTGGTGTGGTGTGACCGTGAGCTGGTTATTCATAGAATCATAGAATGGTTTGGGTTGGAAAGGAACTGAAGATCATCCAGTTCCAACCCCCTGCCATGGGCAGGGACACCTCACACTAGTCCATATCACCCAAGGCTCTGTCCAATCTGGCCTTGAACACCTCCAGGGTTGGAGCATTCACAACTTCCTTGGGCAACCCATTCCAGTGCCTCAGCACCCTCACTGTGAAGAACTTCTTCCTTAGATCTAACCTAAACTTCCCCTGTTTAAGTTTGAAGCCATCACCCCTTGTCCTACCACTAGAGTCCCTAAGGAAGAGTCCCTCCCCAGCATCCTTGTAGGCCCCCTTCAGACACTGGAAGCTGCTCTGAGGTCTCCACGCAGCTTCTCTTTTCCAGGCTGAACAGCCCCAACTTTCTGAGCCTGTCTCCATACAGGAGGTGCTCCAGCTCCTGGTCATCCTCGTGGCCTCCTCTGGACCTGCATGGTGAGAGCCACAAGTGCCGTTTGGAGCAGGTCTGCCCGCGTGGCCACCTCCACAGTGCAAAGCCTCTCCCCAGGTCACCTCCTTCATGTTTTGGGAGCTTCCAAACTCTCATCTTCCTTGGAAATACTGTCAGTTTATGAACTCGAGTGGTGTGAGGACGGGTTTGGGTCTGGTGGACGCTGCTGCAGGGCCCAGGGGCAGAGCCACCTCCTGAGGGAGATGAACGAGCCGATAAAAACCAGCCCCAAACAAGGGGGGAGAAGATGAGAACACAAAAAGAAAGAAAGAAGAAAGTTGTTCTTGAGGTTAAGGCGCTGCGGAGCTGATGACATCAATGCTGCCATGGCAACTAAATCTTCACTTAGGTATGGTGAGCGCCCCGAGCTCCGGCTGCCAAGGAAACCAGCCCGCGGGCCGGCCCACAGCACAGCGGCGGCCCCGGGCCTTCCTCCGCCTCCTCCTCCTCGCCCTGTCCCACACTGAGCAGCTGCACCCTGCTCCCTGCCCCTCACCGGGGTTAGTTGGTGACATCCTCCGCTTTGCATCCCAGCAGCTCTGGCACAGCCCGGGAATGACGAGGGTGTTCTGCCATCAGCATGGGACATGGTGGCTCTGGGGCTGGTCGTCGCCAGCACCACGAGTCACCTCCTGGCCAATGGTGGATGCCAGTGTCTTCGTGAAGACCCCAACAAAGCACCGTGTGCTCATGAGTGAAGTTACTTTGGGGTTTGGGGCTCAATTTGGACTGACGCTGGGGTCCGTGGCCACAGGGAGCCCAGCGTGGTGCGGAGCCCCTTCATTTCCCAGAGGAGCACAAGCCACAGGGTACAGCGTGTGCGGCACCATCCCCAGTGCAGTGAATGGCTGGAGAGTGACCCATGCTGGAGCAGGAGGGTGGGACATTTCACATTCCTCCACGGCTTGAAACGCAGCACAAAGCAAACCCACCAAAGCCATTTCTGTGCTGGGAGGCCCTGCCACCACAGCAGGGGCCAGTTCTGTGTTGTTCTTTCCCACCCCTGTGATTCAGGTTAGCAGAATCACAGACTGGTTTGGGTTGAAAGGGATGTGTTAAAAGACTGTGAGTGCCTTCAGCATCAGGGACCACCCCCCAAGGACAATTAGGAGATTTAATGAGGTGAAGCAACAGCGTCTATCCTCCACCACCACGTTTTCCCTTCACCCATTTCATCAGTACAAATGAGAAACTTCTCCCAAAGTTTGATTATTCCATTGGTATACGCTGATTTCAGACAAGAGCTGTCATTAGTCACCAGGCTGAACCCATAGGCTAACGAGCGGTGACTGAAGTGAGGAAAACAATTTGGCGAGAGGTTTGGAACTGAATAAAGCCCTGATTTCAGTGCTACGCTCAGCTGAAGCCATGCTGTAGGCTGGCCAAGCGTGAACATCCTGACCAGTGCTCCTGCAGCAGCTTTGACAGCCCAAAAGGATCCAAAAGGCCCCTCCAGCATTGCAGAAGGTTGTTTGGTGGCTGTTGCTGACAGGCCTGTCCTGCTATGAATTCACCTCCGCTGAAAACGTGTAATATAAATCCTATGAGATCGGATTGAAAAGGTTCTTTTTTAGTGTATTTTCAGGCAGGCCTGAGTGACTATTAAGCGGTCTGGGGAATTTTGTTTGTTTTTTTATAAGTGGATATTAAGTACAGGCTTAAAGGCTCTAGTGATTTATCACATCAACTGATGCATCACTTCAAATGTGGCAGCAGCCAGCCCTCCATGACCCAGAGAGACCCTCCGGTTGCCTCTCTGCATGCCGAGGTACTGCTCCAGCTTTTATTGTTGAAGTTGCGGGGTTGGATCTTGGTCAAGCTGTTGTTATTTCAGAAACAGAAAAGAAAGAACCAATGCATCTAAAAGAGAAACATCTGCTCGCATGTGAGGCGCTGCTGGCTTTCAGGCTTCGGGGGCTGCGATTCATCAGGCTCCGAGCTGGCTGAGTTGAGCCGGTTGTTGGAAAGGAAGGGAAAAGCTCGGCAGCACATGCAGAAACCAACCAGCAGTGGGGAACCCCAGCAAGGGCACGCTGCGGTGGGTGCCCGAGCGCGAGCATCGCCCCACACTGGGTTTAGTTTGGCCAGGGTAAAGACGCAATTTACCAGGAGGCAGAACTGCAGTTGAAGGGAAGCCCACCCTGCTTCTTGAACTCTAAAAGAGGCAGTAAAAAGACTTGAGTTTATTATACAGCTGTGGTAGGAGTAAAAGCGATTAGCTAATAGCAAATCTGAAGGATTTTTTTTAGGCCTGAATTTTTTGAGACTGATTATCAAATTATTTTGAAATAATTACGAATTTTACATAGCACCAGATCTCTACTACCCGATTTCTGGTCACAAGAGAGGAGTGTAGTTAAGGGGAAATGACTCACAGCTGCCTGTGGTTAAAATTAATGAGATATTTATAAGGATATATTCCTGTCAGTGGCTTTTCTTTGTAGTCCAAGTTGGGATGATAGCATGGAACTCACTGCTGAGGACAGTGGTGCCCTCACTGTGATAGTCACAGGGTCAGCTCTGGTGAGCGTAGGACCAGATGAGTGATGGCTTTTAAGGCCAAAAAATCCCTTTCTGATTGTTCGGGCTGACTTGCTGCAGCATGAAGCCTGGTTTGCTCCCAAATTCCATGATAACTCTACAAACAGTATTTAGGATGGAGAGAAGACAGAAAGGAGATGGTGAGGAAAAAGAGAAATCAGCTCTGGGACCTTGGGATGGGACTCTTTAAGTATGTTTTTTGCACATGCACAGAAAGCCTGTTCACATCCTGCATTATCTTCTCCGTAAGCAAGAGCTCTTCTAGGAGAGCCCGGCTTTAAATATACAGGGAAGAGAAATCCTTCCCCTGCCCGCGCCTGGAGTTACACAGCCTGTCACCTTCCAGCAAGGAAACAGCAATGACTGTGCAAGCAGAAAGCTGTGTTTTCTGGGCTGCTACAAAGCCCTGCTCTGCCAGCCAGATTATTGATCAAGAGGAAACGCTGGCGTTTCGGAAGCTTCCCCAAAAAGGCCTGGAGCCTGCTCGCTCCCATGCGTCACTGGGGCTGTTTTTATCCATGGGTTTTCCGGCGTGTTTAGCAGAACCGGGTCGTCCAGGAGGGACCCTGGCAGAATCTCCCTGCTGGGTGACTCACACTCACACATCATGGGAATTCAGGCTGGCTTCAACATACTGCACTTTTCAACTCTGATTCATGCCACCCCAGGAGAGTAAATAAGGCAACTCCACACACATCTTGGCTGTGACAAGTTGCCTTCCCACTGGAAAGGTGTCGGGGCAAATGACAATGCAAGTGAATAGTGTCACCTATCACTTAGCCAGCAATTTCTTACAACAGGGCAAAGTGCCTCTTCGCACATGTGGAGTGTGGCTTGCTGCAGCCCCATTGTACCTGCCCCCTCGCATGTGGCAGCAGGTCTTTACTAAAGGTGCTGGGCTAATTTCGGCAAGCTTTGTAGTGGGTTTGCAAGAGCCTGGGGACATTTATTAGCAACGTGGGGTTGACACTTTTCAGGCAGAGCTTTTCTCCACAGATCACTTCAGAAAGGTGGTTCGAAAAGGCAAACAGCCTCATTTGTCTGGATGGTTCCCAAAAGCAGGGTAAGCAAGGTCACTGCTGCAGAAGGTGTTACTTGATATTGAAGTGTTTAGCACCATAGAGACAAAAATCAGGAGCAGAATTTTTTTTTTATCTTTAACGGGCTCTAAACTAATTATGTATCTGAAATCAGTTGTTTGGGAGAAAATCTCCAGCTATCATTACTGGTACCTGAATGTTGGTAAGCCACCAAATTACATCCTTGGGTCAGGGAAATGGGTAGCCAGATAACTAGCTGTTTACTTGCTAATTAAGCCAGTGAAGCTATCCAGTTAAAAAGCCTTGTGTACAGGTCAGGTTACTTCTTCTTTACAGTTTCATTCCAATCATGGCTTGCTGCTTTGGCCAAGAAAGCCCGAGGAAATCAACTGGGTGCTCCTTACATCTCCATTTGAGGCTCAGAAGCCAGGGATGGCAGGCAGCAGCGGGCAGCCCCTGCCCCGGGCTAGCACATGACACTGCAAACCCAATGACTCAGCAGGACTGTCTGCAGAAATCACCAAAAGAATGAAGAATCATTCTTTTTTCCTGACGTTTCCTGAGAGAAGATCGAGTATTTGCACTTTTGATTCAGCTTGATCTGTTATTAAGAAGACCATGTAGATATCGGTCTGTTCCTGAAGGAAGTTGAATTACAGGTCATTTTTTCCTGATTGTAGGTTGCTGGTGTGACAGCAGAATGTGTTCCTACACGGGTTAGTTGAGCAGAGGGGCAAAAGCTATTGAATAAGCACTAAATGAATTGGGTACTTGATTCCCAATGAATGCCAGCTCGTCCAGTTCTTTGCTCCCCTGGGCTTTAATAAAACCCTCATTCTTATCCTTAGACCTGCAAGAGGGAAATATCCACAGTAGCATAATTAGTGCATGCTATGCTACCTCTTATATTGCTGTAATATTGTCTTTCATTCAAAATAAAGAAAGAACGAACTCCCCCAACATTTGATTACATGTTCTGTTCTTTCCTTCAGGCTTGTCAACATGAAGCACAGAGATTGCCTAATCTATTCTTGTTATTTAATTATGTGACTATGGTACGCAGCTCTGGCTTCTGTCCATAACCCATCACAACTGGCACCACATTCCTGCCCAGCCTCCAAGTACTTCAAACACCGGTGGGTAAGGGAAGCGTGTCCTCACATCTCTGCCTATCAGGTGCTGTGGGTGGTTAGCAAACACCGGAGGAAGGACGGACTCGAACGCAGCTGAGGGTTCGGTGCGTGAAGTGCTGGGTCCCCAGCATCCAGGTCTGTGGCCCCAGAGGGACTTCAGCCAAACCCTTGAGGAGCAGGCATGTGGAGGTGCCCACACCCTGCTCGGCATGCCCGCTCCCGGCTGCACGAGCTGGGATTTGTGTGCTGGCGTTCTCCCTGTGCTCCGGTAATCCTTGCGGCCCCGGGTGCGGGATGAGCCAGGCCGGGTTGTCTGCGGCGTGCTGGCAGCTCCCAGTGGGAGCCGTGCTCCAGACCTTGCACAAGTGCTCTGCTGGCCAGCCAGCATCTGCTGCCATCAGGAAGAGCTGCAGCCTGCGTGCGTCTGGGGGCAGCATCTTAATCCATCCACTTAAAAATAAATGTATAAGTCCTTCTTCTGCTAAAATGCTGTTCTGGAAAGGACGGAGAAGCTCAATTGTGTAGCTTAATAACACGGATGAGAGTTGAGCTTCAGTGATGTTACATTAGATGGATTTATCCTCTCAGCCTTAGTTAAATTGCATACCTGGTCCTGAAATCGTTGTCTACATTGTCTGGTTACTTATTCTGCCTCCCCCACAGAGCTATTAAAGTCCTGGGCTTAAGAACATAAAATGTCTCTCTGAGACAGAGTTCGTGCCCTCTGCAGTTGACGGTTTCCCCACATGTGGCCCTCAGCAGTGTAGCTGTTTAGGCTAGAGAAGGAAGTAAGGAAATAATTTGGTCCCCATTAAGCCACAAGGCTTAAGCCCTGAGACACGACGTGCTTTCCTTCCTCTGCCACTTGCAAGGTAATGGGTTGCCATCAAGACATCAGACAGCTTAAAAATGATGTCGTCTTTATGAAGTTGGTGTAGCTCTTGGAAATGGTCCCTAGCAGTGGGATACAAGTGTGACAGGGGGCTTAGAAAGAGCCACTTGGATCGATAGCTTTGCACAAGCACTTTGGTGCTTTACGGTTTTCATTAGGTGGACACCTGAAGAGGCACAAAGGGATGTATTTTCCACCAAGTCAGTCCCATTTCCCTGTATCTAAGCAGCAGGTATCATGGACCTTGTGGGGCTCCTGCACTGAGGCTGTCTTCTCCCAGCACCAGGACCATAGCATATACATGGGAGAGCTTTGAAAATGAAGGGATTTCAACTAGAATTTGGTGCTTGTGTTTCTTAGGTTTTGGGCATCCCTACCTAAATTCATGGGATGGCAGAAAGATGAAGGGCCTGTTTTCTGCTGCTTTCATTTCATTTTGCTTGCTTTGTTTGGGCCCCATTATAGTGCTTCTTGGGCCCAGGCCCAGCACTTAGCAGCAGCAGCAGCAGCACAGGAATTGATTTCAGCAGAAGCAGACAATTCCCTAAATTATTAATGTTAATAGTGGACAAACCACAGGACACAAGCAAAAATACACAGAAGAAAGAGCTGAAGAAAAGCAAAAGGATGTCATCAGGATGATAAGAGGCAGACTGGGATAGAGAGAGATGTCCCAGGTGACTGAGACCAAGACAAAACACAAGCAAAGAAGGTTCTGGGCAAATTCAAAAGCAAAGAACATGTACTCATACCCTTGGAGATATTCTCAAATGCTATCAAGGGCTTAAGAACCAGCAACAAGCATCCCACACAGAGAAATTCCTACATGGCGAATGGTGCGTGCTCCATGCCTGTACTAAAAACCTGCTGGAGGAGGGTGAGCTGTGTGCTGTCCCCATGCCCTGCGTGGAGGTGGCCCTGGAGGCTGCCCAGTCTGTATGACACTGGGTGCTGGTTGGCAGCCTTCCTGGCACGTCCTAGTTGTGTTTCTCAGAACCCCTCTGTGTTTTCAGCTGATTTGCTTTGACATCAGCAGCCGGCAAGAAGTTCTCTGTGTCGGGGTGTGTGGGAGTGCTATGTGACACCTTAATCATGCTAAACAGGAACACACATTCAGATTTCCTTGGTGTTTCAAAGAAATGTGATTTCCTTTGTGCTGCAAAGAAAGAGTTGACTTGATTGCGACTCTCTGTGGAGATCAGCTTTGGTGCCCGCGAATCAGGGTGCCAGGATCTCATTTTGGGATAAAAAAAAAAAGGGAGATTAAACATTCCAGGCTTTGCAGCTGCAACCATCAGGGTTATGCTTCTTGCTGATGCCTGGAGGTCATTTTGAGGAGAGTTTTGGTTGGCCAATGTATCAAGACGTCAGATGTTCAAAAACAAACATCAAAATCTGTATCAAATCAAAGTATCAGCAAATATCGTACTAAATCCCAACTTCTGAAATGGTTGTTAGTCATTTAATGCAGGCACTGGAAACTAATTCAAAGTCCAAAAGAGTGATTCACTTGTTAATTTATTTCTCCTCCCCGTATGGGTGGCAAACATTAAAAATCTCAGTGAAAACTGAGCTAGTGATGGTTCAGTACAGATTCAGCTGAGCATTTGCTGTCATGGATGAGATGAAATAAAGGCAGAGAAGACCTGCTAGCACAGGGCCAGGCAAAGAGTGATACGTGACATAGGGTGGGATTTTATAACTGCTGTGGCTTGTGATACGTGCAAGGCTGTTGGAAAAGCTGGATTTGCCAGTGCAATCACCCTGCTGACAATTGCACTCACTCACTCAGCCTCGCTCATCCAGAGGCACGGGACTGCTTGGATGCTCAGCATGAAAATGCCTTTCACTTTTTTGTGATTAATGAAGTAACACTAAAAACCTCTACATTTGCTGAACTACCGTGTATAGTAGTAAGAAAAACTCCCATTGGATCTGATGAATGAGTTTGAATGATTATGTTCAATGTAGAAAATGGCTGTGCTCCTGCTAGATGTGTTGCCAAAACATAGGTATTGTCCAGTACCGCTGTCACAGAGCAGGGAGGTTTTCAGTGTAGTTCACAGATGCAATAGTTGCTGCTGCCCTGCAGTTTTAGTTTTCAGCACCAAATCAACTATTGCCTCATCCTATTCACATAGCGTGCAAAAAAAGTAGGTCACTTGAGGCAGCAGGTATTGCTCTGCTTGGAAATCCACTTCTGCATGCTCACAGTTCAGCAGCTCCTCTAGAGGAAGGATTACATCCACTGCCACCAGGCTCCTACCCCAGCTGCCTCTTCAAAAGAGCAGCTACCCGAGTTCTTCTACCCAGGGCAATGTGAGGGTGCTTTTCCTTTCCCGAGTGAACTTTTCCAAGACAGGGAATGTCCCCTTCCATCTTCAGTGGCAATGATCTTCCTGTTTTAATTGAGAGCTAATGGTAAGCTCATTTGCTGTCTGAACTAGGGTCTGGACTTCCAGTCTCAGGGTGGGAAATAACATCTTTGCTGAGGGGGAAGCTGAATTTCTCTTTCCATGTCTTTCTGCTGTTCCTCTGCAATGTCACAAAAGCCAGTACTGCCCAGAAGCAGAATGACCCCTGCTCCCCATGGCTGCCAAGGGCCACTGGGATTCATGGTGGGGTCCAGGGCACAGGGAAAATGGGATAATCCCGACAGAGGTGGCCCAGGAGCTGTCTGGTAGATCAGCACTGCCTTGGAAAGCAGGACGGTGCAGACCAGCACAAGCAGGGTGGGCTTGCCCTGTAAGCCTCTTAAGAGGAGTTCAGTGTTTGACAGTGTTGGTTGTCTGTCTATGACAAGCTGCTCTTTCCCACAGTGCTCAGATATTCCCCTTTGCCTACTCAGGGGGATTAAGGCAGTTTGCATGAGCAGTTCTTGGCATCCAACCTACTTAGTATTTTGTGCTCTGAATCCTGTTTGCTGGGCTGGGGTTTCCTAGCCTGGTCATTTGCAGAGGCTTTCCACAGCTCCCTTGCAGCTATGTTGCCATACAGTCCCACACCCAAAGGGGCTTTCTGTCATCTGCTCTTGCCTTGCTTAAGCTCTCCAAGATGTGTGCCTGGCTGCTGGCCTGTATGGCACGTTTCAGCACAATTGCAACTGGCAAAGTGGTTTTACTCCCTCAGCTGAAATCCATCTACTCGCATCTTTATATGGATTGAAGAGCAGTGCTGGCATCAGGCCAGTGTCCATCACTGCTTCTTCTCACCGGGTAGAGCAACAGGCTCTCCTGCTATACATTTATCAAAGCTCGGGGAATCAATGCCATTTTAGAGATGTGGTTGAACAGTCACACAGAATTACCTGTGTAAAAATACAGTGTCGGCAAT
>NW_009943652.1:15332-32313 GCF_000696875.1 Nestor notabilis
TAGATCACTGCAGATGTGTTATTTTGGGAGAGCATTCATACTGTGCAGTCCTTATTCAGACAAAACTGCAATTGACGTAATTTTTTCCATAATGTTGCTTTTATTTCAAATCATATCTATACATCTTGTACAAATCAAACTAATAATAAGCATTTCCATGACAGACTCTACTTATGGATTAATTTTGGAATTCAGTTTATAGACACAATTTGACTTCAGTGGGATTTATGTCCCTAAAAGGACTGCAGCAACAGAGGACAAATGCTAGGAAGTGGCTTTTTGTCTATAATTCAACATATTTGTTTGTGGAACCCTGAACAATGTTCTAATCTTCCATCTGAAAACTGCATTATCACCTTTTGATTTAGAGCATTTTCCTTTGCCTTTCCTCTTTACGACTAAGTTAGTACTTCTTACAAGGCAGGTATTGTCAAATCTCTTTCTTCAAACATATAATAACCACCTTTTGTATTGAACAGGCATATAAATTACTCAGCTTATATGACAGAACAGAAAATAAAGAGTTGAGTATCTGGCAGAGGTGCCAAAGAGTGATGTTATTATAACCTTACTGTGAAAGATTTGCCAACAGAAAGTTACAGATCAGTGAGGTAACCGACGACAATATTTCCTTTATTACACCAAATATTAGAAAACATTATTGTATGCTGTATTTCCAGAAAAATCACACCTCTCTTATCAGGATGTTCAGGAGCCTTCCTTGTGCATAACAGATGGGATTCATAGTTTAAATAGACCCCAGGCATTGAAAGACATACAACCACAGGGTTTACGCCTGTCAGTATTACAGCCTCATTATTCAGACCTTCTTGGGAATTTTTCCAAGATGCTTGTTTTTTAAGTGGAAAATAGTGTTCCTGCAAAATTAAAATCTTGCAGGTTTTCAAATTTCCTTCAGGAAAATTATACCAGGAATAGAATAGCTATTTCAAGGTGGAGCGGTCCAAATGAAACCAAATCACAGTGCTTGGCTTGGAGCAGTTTCAAACATCCACCCAATCCTTGCCTGTGCTGCCGTCAGACTTATGTTCAGATGCTTTGTCCCACCAGTTTCTGTGAACAGGCTTGGCTTCCTAAGACACCTGCAGTCATCTTCTGGGTGGAGCAATGCAATCCACCCTGGCAGCCAGCATGCACAGTGTCCCTTGGGCATAGTGGTAAAAGGAAGCACACTGGACCCATGTAGGAACACTGGAAGATTTCGGGTTATAGGGGACAAGAAGATTGGAGGGTCAAGAGCAGCTGAGAGAAAAGCACCTGTAGCTGCCTCTTTGTGTTGGGATTTATCCTCTCAAAATTCTACTTGGCTGTCCTTAAGCCTTCGAATAAAGTGTCCTTTCCGAGAGCAACCAGGACAGCCGAACACAGCCACAGGCTTAGGATCACCCTGGCTGAGTGGAAAGAAATCAGAGCTAAAGCTCTTGGTCGCTTTTACTCGCGGTTGGGATTTGGTGGACGGCTCCACCTTATGGCAACTGCACAAATATGCAAGGAAAGAATTAAGAGCTGTGGTTTGGCCTCACGGGGTGGTGAATGACACCGTTTCCTTCTTCACAAAATAATCACCGAGTGTGACCAAGCCAAACAGTGTTAAATGAGACTCTGGGAATCGGGGTCAGGTGCAGTCGAAATGTCGGTGTTGAGCTTTTTCTGCTCAAGGCATTAAAGTCGCATGCAGGCTCTGGCTGCTCAGCATCGTTTCCACTCTGTGCATAATAGGTGGGGAGAGTAGCACTGCCACCGTAAAGATGACACAATATTTGGCACTATCCTACTCTCTTTTAATGTATTTATAAATATTTGTTTACAAATCGTTGAGAAGCTGAAAATTTGCAATCCCTGTGCCTGCTTTGGAGAAACTTGCTGCTAAAAGTAAACTAGTTGTGGATGCAGGATGAGAGGGATGTGAACACACATCTGTTCTAAAACAGTGTGTCAAACTTTATTATTTTCCTTTCCAACTGCTTTTGTGCTCATATTTCAGCTCAGGAATGTGACATTTGCCAGGTGGAGGCAGAGCCGTGCTTTGTACGTGCTTCTTGCTGTTCCCATCAGAATTAAATCAAAACCATCTAAAGTTTAAAACATTGTGGCCTCAGTAAAGATTTATTTATCACTTGGTCTCTGGACGCCAGGTTCAGTTCCTCACAGCCTCCGCATCCTGTGAGATGTCCAGCACAGAGTAAGGGAGTCCCTGCAGCTTGTCTCCAGCAGCAACCAAAGCAGCCAAGGGTGGCCAGGGACACCCTCCAAGTCAGTGCCACCCAGCCCTGGCACAGCAGCGCCCTGGCACAGCAGCTCGCCGGTTCACAATCTCTGCTGCCCTCCCATGGCACGTCTAGGCAAGAAAATGAGCCTCTTCTGGTACAAATTCAAAGGTATGGTTTGAATATGACATCTTTCATTTGTGAATGCTAAAACAGGCTCATGGGCAGCTTTGCAAGTGCTGATGGAACCCTTTCCACAGTAATAATACAGAAAATTGATCGTTGCTGGACTTGGGCACGTTCAGTTATAAATCTGAGCTTCTGTAAGAAAGGTTTTGAAATTGTAATATCCCCCTAACAAACCAACCTATCAATCTGTGCTGGTCCAGGCAGGCAGCCCTTGTCTGCTCTTTGGTAAGTGGGTTTTTTTTTTTTCCTTTGTAATGTCTTCACTAATGTTTTCCATCCAAAGTTATCAGAAAGCTAATCAGCGAGACCTCCCAAAAGAAAGTCATCTAGGAAAACAATACTTATCCTGAAGACCAAACATATTCTTGAGCCCTGCTTTGAACAGACATCAAAGAAGGATGCTCCAACCTGAATGGTAATAGTGAAAATTTATTTGCATTATGGTCTTCTTCCTGCTGTAACCAGTAAACACTGTATTTTATGGAAGTATCAAGTTATGGCTCTAGCTATCAAGAAAGTCTAAACTCAGTTTGCTTCTCATCTGTGCAAAACTCTGGTAGTCTGAATGTGGTCGGTAGAGTATCCTGCATCCTTTTCTAGTTATAACTTAGTAGACCTTTGCTCTCATTTTATTTAAGCTTAATTTTAGCACAAGGTTGTTCTTACTGTTCACCTCCCTGTTGCTAAATCCCAAGATTAACATTTGCGATATGACGCACAACTGTGTGAGCTCTTGTAGCATTTACTAAAACCAAAGAATGTACAATGGCTAGTAACGTATAGCATGCAAAGGAGTAAAACCACCCTGTCATGGGATACTACTGTATTCAAATATGGGTCACATGTGCAAGAGCAGATTTGAGAAGATTAGCTGCTAAACTGGCCTATTTCTGGAAGAAAGTCAGGTTGGCAGACTGAACCTGCTAAGCTAATAAATAGGTTGATCTTTAATCCATTTTTGTTGTAAACCATCTAGAAAGAGATCACTAGGCACCAAGTAGCCTGCATGGATGAGTTAAATGATAAAACCTGTGAAAAATCACCGAGAAACTGACGAAGTGAAGATTTTGAGGCCTAAAAACTACTGTAATGGCACAATCGTATGAAGTGCAAGGCAGAAGAAAGGCAACCTTCTTTTCTTCATGCCAGGAAAACAAAACACGGCTGGTGTTACTCTGAGTTAGTTCCTTGGTCTGATTTACCATATGTCTGTGCAAAAGCAGCACACTCGGGAAGAGCAGATGTAACTGGTGAAGGTGGGGTGAAAGCATTTGGTCATGTCGTGCAGTTTCATTTCTATGACGGATGAAGGGTTGTGGCACAGACAGAAAGAGAGTGTGTTTTCCGGTACTGGTAAAGTTTCGTAGCTGTCAGAGGGCTGGAGTAGACCTCGTGCTGGTGACTGTTGGGGTGTCTGGAGGTGACTTTGCTCATGCAGTTAGATTTAGCGGCTCAATTATGTTTCCCCTTTGCAAGAAACCAGTCAAAAAAGATCTAGTGGGTGCACAGCATGAAGAAAGGCACCAAGGAGCCAAGCCAGAAACTTGTATGCTTCTGCTGAAGTAGCAACATTTCTACTAAATGAATCCTGAACAGAAAGCCTGCTAATACTGGATGTAGGCTGTGAGTGGCATTGTGGTATCACAGAAGAAGCAGCAGAGCAAAAAAATTAGATGATTAGACACAGCTAAGAGATGAGAGTCTGAGGAGGGGTTATTCTCAGCATGGGGATCCTAGCTGTGTTTCAATGTCCTGTTTATATACCCAAGCGTAATGCTGTATATATCACAGCTTATGGAAATAAAGTAATTTCCTAGAGGAGCTTGTGTTGCTCCTTCCTCTCTGCAGTCCGCAGTGATAAGAAAAGCAGTCATGTCTCCTCTCCCTCTGTGAAGTTATATGCCTTCTTCATGGCTCGTAGAAATGCACTACATAACAGATTTTGATGATGGAAACACCTGGTATGTCTGGAGTCACTGAGCCATTACTAGTTTATCATTAAAAGGGAGGATGGTATAGACGGTACTAAAAGAAAGGGCATGAATCCTGGTTTGTGTAACAAAAGATGTGTCAGAGTGCTCACAAATAACACAGGTTATATTTTTAACCTCCTGGGAGAGGAAAACTTTAGGGATCTGAGTAACGCAAAGATGCTCACTGGTGTTTCTGGGTCACTGGCTTGAAACAACAGCAGCCAGGAGCTCATGGAGGCTTGCTGATTTATCCCACATGAGAGCTCTGGGCAGGAGGAGTGGAACTGGACCTGGAGCACGTTTGCTGACTGAGGCTTACAATCCCCACAGCATAGCCTTCCAACTTGAGGAAACTCAACAGAAGGGACATACAAATGTAATGTGACATATATGAATAGGAATATTACTTTGGCAGTCTTCTTCAGTATTATATTCTCAACGGCAGCACCATAAATCATCTGCTCTGATACGTTTTATTATCTGTAAGTACATGATAGTGCCAGTATTGTTTTAAAATTGAATTTATCACGCTAATTTCAAACCTCAGTGCTGCAATATTGACTTTCTTTTTATTACATAATCCTTTGCCTTTGGGAAACTAGTATAGAAGATGCTAAAGTTGCCATCAACAACTGCTGTTTTAAAACATTCTTTCTTTGCCAACATGATTCTATCGTATGCTGGCTGAGAAAACAAGAATATAGATGAGTATAGCTGGCATATTGGCCTCAGAATTACAAACAATTTTTTAAGTGCTACACTCACACAGATTCAGTTTCTAAATAGAGCAGCATAATTTTTGTTAGCATGGATTCCATTCCAGTAGTAACGTAATAGCCATGTCATCTGTAATGATAATACTAGCATTAGCAGGGTTGTCTTGCTGGTAAATACTCTATTTGCAAATACTGCCTCCTGTACTCCAAGAAGATGTCAGCAAAGAGAAGTATCCTCTTTGTTTTACAGCTGGGGAAACTGAGGCACAAAGTGGCTTGATCAAAGACACCAAAAGGTGTTTTAGAGCTGGGGAGAGAAGAGTGCAGCTGCAGTCGCGATCCCAGGAGGAAGTCTGCCCCAACATGCAAAACCTGTGCTGTGCAGAGTGTCTGGCACTCATGCAGGGGGTCTGGCCAGGGGACTGGGAAGACCACTTTGCAGTGAGATATTTTGAGTCCCTTGCAGAAGGCTTACAGTCTTTTTGAGTGCTGCTGTTGTCTTTGGATGCCTGTGCAGCACTTTCTGCAGAAAGCTCTCCCTGTCCTCCTTGACATCTCGACCTCCATCATATTTGCTCAAACAATTTGAGGTCAAGTAAGGAAAGAAAATACCAGTTGCTTTCCATAGAGTTCACTGTTTTCCCTGGATGCTTTGCAAGGGTTTTGTTTAGCGCAACTCTGACTTCCTCCTGTAGCAGTATGAACAAGCAAGTGAGCCAGCACCATTCTCATGTCAATATAAATGGCCTGACAGTGGTCACACAAGGGCAGCATATCAGACAGTGGTGTCTGAAGTGTGACCTGATGCTGTGAAACCAGAGATTCAGTTATGTCCTTTGGTTTATTATTATGGTCTTTCTTATCAAGGGCCTGAAGCAAACCCTACAGAAACAGAGTGTCTGTGTTTGGGACTTCAGGGTATTTTCTTGAACAAGATGTTGCAAATCAGCTGCTAAAAATGTGTCTGTAATTTCTTAAGAAATCCCATTTCCTGGAAAATCAACTAGGATTGTAGCCTGCCTGGGCCACCTTTTCCTTGTGCAGTAACCCAGCACTTCTGTACAAGTATAACCATAATTCCCATGTTTTTTCTCACCTGAAACATATCCAGAAAGACTCCCGGTCTTCTCCACTTTGTAGGAAGACTAATCAGAAAATATCCTCATTATGATGGTAGAACTAGCCTATCCCCAAAACTGCTTTGAACAGTAAAAATCAGACCAGGGCAGGGCTAAACCAGGTTGATGCAGGAGCTCTACACACTCTGAGGAGCAACTGCAGCTTGCTTTATCTCCAGCTGATCCACATTTTTCTGCAGAGCCTGAGTTTTGGTAGAATGTTTAAGCACCATTTTTGATCAGGCCTGGGAAGGTAGCAGATCTGTTCTCAGTGCACACATAAATAAACCCACGGTGTTTGAAGGTTTAAAACTTTGTGAAGGGTATGTCAGCAAGAAACAGCATTTCCAAGGCAGTTCTAATCTCAACTATTCTGAATATTCTTGAATATCTCAGCAGAAATCATCATGTGGATTTATCTTTTAAGCATAATGGAGGTTTTCACAATCATGGAGGTTTTCACAAAACTTGGTGATTCTTTTTCTATTTGCAAAATGCTCTTTTTTTTAGTGTTTTAGTGTTTCATTGACAAATGGCTTCTTTTCTTTTTTTTTTTTTTTCAAATCAACAGTGATTTGCAAAAGTCTTAATGTATTTTAAGGCGTTCATAAATGTTTTGGCACAACAGAGCTTTTCCTTTTTGTCACCACAAGAATCAGTTGTAGATTTTTCATTAACAAATTTCAAAACACACAATGCTTTGCTTAATTACAGAGTCACTTTTTTTCAGCTTCTTCATCAGAAGATAGATGTAACTACCTGTGTAACATGCAGATCGCATTCCGAGTGTTTCAGCCTACCTATGCTGTTCAAGGACTATTGTTGTGAGCTTCTGAGTGGTTTTTTTGCATTAATTTTTCATTAACATTTACAGCAGTAAAGACTGCCACCTAGTTCATTGCTAATAAGTAATGATCATGGAAGGCCAAATTAAAAGCTGGTTTGTAATTTAAAAAGACATGCCTCCAGCCGATCCCCTCTTTTCCATTACTTGCAATATTCACAGTGTCAGTTTTGGATTCGTATTTTCAGATGCCTTAGGACTCTTCTTTCTAATCTACTTGGGCCAAGTCGGGGTAGAGACAGCAAGAGGCAGGCAAGGACAGCAGAAGCAGGGACTACCTTTCTCTTTATAAGTGCTTTTTTCATTACATGTATGTGAAACTTCAGCTTTAAACAAATTATGCCTCTGCTCTTCACCTGTAGGGAGAAAGTTAATAATCTCTCAATATTTTCCTGTCCTGTGTTCTGCTGTTATCAGTGCTATGATCCAGGCATTTTAGGTCTTTGGCATTTCTGTAACAATTGCAGACACAGATGCAATGTATTTCACATGACGTGGCATTCTTCAGTGTGAAAC
Organism: Nestor notabilis; assembly: GCF_000696875.1. Classification (NCBI taxonomy): domain Eukaryota; kingdom Metazoa; phylum Chordata; class Aves; order Psittaciformes; family Psittacidae; genus Nestor; species Nestor notabilis. Next base: position 22,917 of record NW_009943652.1, read on the forward strand.
ATGACATCCATCGATAACTCAGCTAACTATATGTGAACTCAAACTTTGCATTTTTTCAGCCAAACTAGTTTTCTTGTATGCTTTTGTTCCCTGAGAGAAACAAGAAACAAAATTCTCTCTCTCTTAAAAACCAAGCCCCACACTTCCTGACTGACCCAGCATGAACCACTGCTGCTCTGCACACATTATTTCCTCTCTTCGACAAAAATATTTAAGAGAATTAGCCACAGTGTAGCAACACCTTGCTTTCCCATTGACCTTATCTCTCATCTTTTGGGGGTAGCAAGCTGTTCTTCATGAGAAGGTAAGTTAAAGACAGAGCAGAACGTATGTGTGATGCATAATGGAGAAGCGTTGCACCCACTTCTGCAGATGCAGAAGACATCTGCTCCTGCAGCCCTGGTCATTTCAGATCCTGTTGACTGATTTTGCTCTCTGACATCAAAGTACCTTGCTGATGTCCACTATAGGAGGGGGCTGAAAACCTTTTGTTTTTCTCTTTCTGTATTAGCAAGGATTTTCTGCTGCTTTTTCAGTTTGGCTATTTTCTTAGCAAAATATAAACTTTCTGCAACAATTCTTGCAATGCCTAGTGCTACAGTCTGGCTATTGTAAAGACTACAGAACTCATCAAAAAGCTGCTTTAGCTCTTGCCTTGCTCTGTAACTGAGACTCTCCTTCCACAAGAGAAGCCAAGGTGCCCTCATTCAGCTGAAGACTTCTGTTATCAAGTCAGCAGCTCTGCGTGTTACCTCCATCTGTGCTGCCAGACCAGTGGAAGATGGTGCCTGTCACGTACAGGGAGAGGGTTGTTCCTAATAGATCCTAGAAGTGACCACTTCTCCAATTATATTTCTGCATGATCCTTTAAATTGATTTTAAATTTTTTTCTTCTGTTTCTTTTTCATCAAATGATGTCATATTTTGTTTTGTTTTCATAAAATACCTTGCAAAATGAATTCTGTTTTGCCATATTTGAACACAGGTTTGATATAAACATTTGGATTTTGTTTTAAATTGTTAAAATTACATTTATTTATAAATAGATTTATCTACAGATCTATTTATAAATTAGTATTACCATTTGAGTATACATGAATAGAAACCTGGTATTACTCAGCTTCAACTTTTTCATTATTTTTAAAATAAAACCTAAAATTGGTGCTAATCATTAGTTGTTGACAAAGGGAACCTTCTTTTAATCTATTTCCTTCTGGGGTAATAAACTAAGAGTTGTCTTCTGGTCTAACTTTTAAGTCAAGTCCTCACTTCCACGTGTAAGCCATTTTTGTCCTGGAAGCACGTGGCTGCTTATATATGTTATAAATGCATATCTCAAAGCAGAAATGAGAGCTTTCAATTCTTGTGTTTTGGTTTGCTGCTGTGTTTGGTTTAGTTTTTTTCCCTAAGAAGTAAAGATTTTACACATTTTCCTTAAAGCCCAGCTGCTGGAATCGGCAGAGTCCATGAGACTCTTAGTGTTCGTTAAAAATGTAAATTATGAACTCCCTTGGTTACAGAGAAAACTTAAAAACAGGAAGAGAAGGCATGCCAAAGGTTTAGAAACCAGAAAGCAAAGAATTCAAAATTTGCCTAAGACAAACCTGTAACTGTAACAATTGTGTTGATCTCAGGTGGGGACACTGTTATCGTATTACTGCATTATTAATGTGTGGTGCGAGTGACAAAGCATGAAAAATGCTCAGCCCATGAAGACGATAGAGGATGATAGAGTTTGCTGGTTGGAAGTGGCATATTTAAGAATCAGTGTTCCACTCTCTTTCTTATGACTTCCCTTTTTCTTCACCCCCCTGTTAGCCATAACAAAACCTGTCTTTGTGAAGGAGAAGAAAGCGCCATCAAAGGTGTCACCTTTATTCTATTTTTTTAATTTAAATTAACTAAAAGGCCCAGGCTGGAAACTTGATTAGAGATTCTGTATGCTTAAGGGGTCTTAATAGTGTGCTTTTACCCAGGTGGAATCAGAGTACAAAGGGGAAGAAACCTCTGTTTCACGCTGCCATGCTAATCTCAGCAGTATATCATTCATTATTCTGCACAGGATTAAAGGTAAGATCTGTCCTGCTGGCTTTGAGACTCCGCAGGGCAGCTCTCCTTTGCAGAAATGGGGTTAAATAATTCTTGATGTGTGGCAGAAAGGTTCTGGAGAGAAAACAGCTGGGTTTAAATTATTTGTCAGAGCCTTCTGTGTTCTAGCTTTTGTCTGATAAAGGATTCTGTAGCTCAGCTCCAGAGTAAAAGGATTTTCTTAATCATAAAGGAAATCTAAACAGCATTTTCTTTGAAAGAGGGGGTCGTATCTTAAAATTACTGTTCCAGTCTAAGAAAAAGAAAAAAAAAGTAGAGGAAACAATTTGCGTGTATGAAGTTTTTAATATCATTACAAACACACACAGATAGGTCCTGGATGCTCAGCTAAAGATAACCAGGCTATTTTTAATTCACTCCATTTTGGAGATCAAGCTAAATAAACATTTGTAAATTCAATTGCTGGGTTCTCTATTCTGGACATTGTTTCCTGTTAAACGAGAGCTATGTTACACAGTTTCCATTGAAAGAAAGTTGGTTGTTTATTCATGTTCTTCTCTCTGTTGGTAAAGTTCAGATGCAGCGTTTGTTCTTAAAACAGCTCACAGAGTGTGCAAGTTCAGATTTTCAGTCACATGTTACTGACTGAGGTGTTGGTAGCTGGTACTTACAAACATATTGTGAAGCTTCTGAATTTTGTAGGACAAAATCTGTTGGGAGATGCAAAAGGCTTCTTATATGTGTTTTCTAATATGACAAGTGAAATAATATGACTCTGTCTATATGTGAACACATGTATTTGAGAAAGAGCACATCATGTGGTGGCTGGTATCTGCCTGAATTTCTGAAAAATGGTCCTTTGCCAACAAGGGCTCTTCTGAAGCTGCAAAGCTAAATACGCTCCACATGGTTCTCAGGAGACCATTACTGCAGTGAATTTGCACAGGTTGCAGTATCATGTCTTCTCCATCTGCAGGTCCCTGAGCAGAGTACCCAGCAGACCCTAACACAGCTACTCTGATTTGTTCTGCAAGCTAGAAGGCAGTTTGAGATACTAGAAACCTTAAACAGCCTATCCTAAATATCCAATTTGTTCAGTATTTTAGTCATTAGTAGACATACTGTCCAACTTTTCCACCCCTTCATTTATTCTGTCTTTTAAATTGTTAACAAATATGTTAATAAGGTTAGGTTTCTGTGCTGGGGTCTGTGTACTTCACCCAATACTGACTCCTACCTCGATCTGTTGACGCACAGGATCTCTAACACTGTATGTTAAAAAGATGCTTATCATAAAAAGTAGAACAGAAGGTTTTGACCCTTTAATGTGACTCATTCAGTTATGACTACAGTGCATAAAGATAACAGCAGTTGCAATAATGATTTGCATTCTATACAACTATGCTGATCCTAGAGATACACCAGATGGATGCTCTTCCAAGGCACAGGCATCTGCAATGCATATCCCAGAAGAGTATCTCTCATTCTATCCCTATTCAGAAATTACCACTCAAGTACATCATTAATTTTTCAACCTTATTTTGATTTTAGTGAGATTTTGACAGGTCTTTTTACATGATTACATGCTTATTTGTATTAGGACCAGTGCACTCTCTCCATGCCCAGATAGTTCTAGTGCTCTGATTAGCTAGAGGGCTTTTCTAAATTTTTCTGATGTAGCGTGTGTCTGATTAAAGCTGATCTTTGCATGAGTGAGCACAGATGGAAGGAACTTCTCCTCCCTTCCTGTGTGCCCTGAAGGAAGGCCTTAGACAATAATAAATCCCTGCAATCAGCCATGTATAAAGTGGCTGTATAAAGCCATGTAGAAAGAGAAAGTCCTGGGTTATGCCTGTTTAGTGGTCCCAGAAGAGCTTCCACCACAGTAGCAAAGTCAATGTTAAGAAGACTTCAGCAGAACCAGAGAAAAATGGGTAATGACCAGCGAGAGAGCTCATTGCACCAGTGCTCAGTGTATGTTCTTGTCAGTGCAGCACACCGTAAGATCCCTCCAGGGCTCCCTGTGATGAGTTCAGAGCAGTGGTTAAACGCTCCAGTTCAGCCTTGCTCACTGCTTTGCCCAGCCTGACTTAAGTTACCCTTCTTTGTGCCTCTCAGAGCTTACAAGGATAATGAGTGAGAGTGGGAGGCTAAAGCAGATGATAACAGAGCCTCTTCTCTCCTAAACTCACCCATGGTGCTACTCTGTAGTGGGAAAGAATTGAAAAGCTGAAAGGTAACAAGGCGGAAGAGCTGGACTTTTTCTTGGTGAGCTGCAACTCACTCCATTCAAAACTATTGTCAAATGCTCTCTTTTTCCCCAGTGCTTCCCCACTTGCAATCGTATTGTTTTTTGGAAAGATTTTAGTTTTATTAGCTTAGAAAGCACAGGAGAAAAGTTTTTCCAGTTCCCTACAGAGCATCCTGCAGTTTTCCTGTTCTGCTGAGGCCTTGTTAACATTGAATTTCTCACTGTTGATAATACTGGTAACGAGCTGCTGGCATTGTCTCACCGTGGATGCAGTGGCTGTAGTATTTTACATTTCATCTGAAGGTACGACTGCAGGCCCTTTAAATACACTGGTGTTGTGCGCAGCCAGCAAAACCAGCTCAACACTGAGTAAATAGTCAGTATATGTATAAAAAAACACACCTTGACACTTACTTCAGATGTTCTCACATGCATTTTTAGGATTCTATTGATCATCCCACGTCACAGAGAGGAGTTTCTGCCCCACTGAAACTTAAAAAAAAAGAATTCTGACAAGTGAAAAGTTTTCTTCTGGCGTAGCTCACTTTGCTATGAGGAAATACCATTCCTAAGTCAGGATACTAGTATAAAACCTGGAAACCATGTTCTGCCCAAGGCATTCTACTGCTATGAGATCGCTGGCACACCTCCTCACTCTCTGGGCCTCATGCCTTTGAAAATGTGAAATAATGATTTCCATTCTTTTTTTAAATTGTTTTGACATCTAGAAACGAAAACTATTACAGAAACTAGAAAGGACAGTACTGTATTTTGTGTATGAGGACAGAGAGCAGTGACTCCTCAGGAGTTTTTTTAAACATAGTGCTTGCAAATCACAAGGGACAGGGGGATTGAACTGAGGAGTAGCTGAATGTTCTAGGATTCAGACAAACATTGCAGCAGGCAACAGGCCAGCCACTTAAAAGAGCAACTTCCCTTCCTTCATGTCAGCTTTTCTGCTAGCGACTCAAGTAGTTTATTTAAATCAATATTTACTTTAAATATTATGATTAAGTGACAATAACTTACCAAGATTAAAACGAAGCTCTGATAAGAATGGAGACAAGTATACACTAGAACACTTTTAACAAGAAATACACTTTGCAAGGATGCTGGACTCCGTTATGCTGAGATGTGCTGAGGGTGTCAGACCTGTAACACCATAAGATTGTCTTTGAAGGCGGGTCCCTGTAAAGGTCAATATTTAAGTTGTACTGCTATGGCTGGAAAATATGCTCAGAAGTCAGCTTTGTGCTATGAAGGCCCTTTGAGACACTAACAATGATCATTAAAACCCAGTCAAGGCTTCCCACCATAGCTGAAGCTATTGCTATGAGGTGCTGGGATGTTACAGCACTGCTCCGCCAGTGACAACAGCCACTGTAAGGGTCATCCTTTCCCTCCTGCCTCCAGACAGCAGCAATTGGTGCCATCTCAACTGTAGAATAGGGCAGTTGGGCAATGGCTGATGGGCCACCACAACCAACTTCAAGTCCAGGGCTAGCCTTGATTACTATGTCTTGTACATAAGCAAATTAATTTTCTTTGACAAGAGAAAAAGTTTATAAAATAAATGAGTTTTTGAATAAAAGGCATAAAAAAAGCAATGTCTTTTGCATTCACTGGCCCCTAGGATTCCAGCAGCCAGACAGTTCATGTGGATGTGTGCACGAGTGCCCTATCATAAATCCGTCCAAGAAGCAGTAAACAGCTCTGCAGAGGTAATACCACTCCATTTACAGGAACTGTCTTCAGCTAGTCTTGAATGATCACAGACTTCTCTCCCACAAATTGGCACTTGCTTTCTGATATGAAACAGGAATGACACCTAGTCCTCAGAAGGTGGTATGCTATTTTGCTTGATGACTAATGTAAAATCTGCTTCGGAGTCCAGCAGGTGAAAAGTTCATAAAAGATTGAATACGAAGTTTTCTCTATGTAACTTCTGCTTATAGGTTTTGTAGCTGTAACCAGAAAATCTACCTGAGCTAGCGTACATCCCGTTAGGGAGTGTAAATACCATGATGGTGCTAGATAATCTGTTAGTGAGCCTCTCAAATATTTGTTCCCCCTGCCTAATGACTCTTTAACATTTCTTACAATTGATGGGATAAAGCTATTCCACCTCTATCTCCTACACAAAAGCTGTATTTTCTTTTTAGCTCCTGTGAGGAAGTGGCACCAGTCTGTTATTCTCTTTCATGCCTTGCTTTATTCTTCAGAGAAATTAATCAAAACTTCGTTACCAAATACAACAATAAGGCAGGGTTGACGTTTCCAATGCTGTAATTAGGAAAGTGTCAGTGTCAACACTATAAATTCACTTTTTGAGGGATTTATGATTGAAATGTAAAAATGTACTCCCAGCTGAAAGGCTCTTGTTTCAGATCTTATAGTATGAATTGTGATTATACTTTTAACAATTCAAGGAGCCTTTTAAAATTATAAAAGGAAAGTTAAACTGAGAAAAAAAAAAGAAAAAAGAAAAAAAAGTAAGGAAGATCTTATTTTAGTGGCTAACCTTCTTCTTTTTAAAGACACAGGCTTTGCTGGGGCCAGATTCTTCAACTCAGAGAACTGATTTTCCCACACATCTCTTCAGCACATGCATACAGAGGGTTTTTTTGCTGCAAAAAAGGAGGACCAAACACATCATCTGATAATTATCTGTGACTGTGGGGTTCATAGTCTTTACAGGGAATTCTATTGTCTGTCTGGAAGGTCCCACTCTTGACGTTTGAAAGCTGGATGGCAGAGTTGTTGATTCTGACAGTAACTTGAACCTTCAATTCTGATTGTGTGAGTGTCTGAGTACGCTTACTTCTGGAGTAGTGGATGTGCTGAGTAACATCTAGTGTTTCTAAGAGTTACTATTTTATTGGTTTGTTTTTAAGGACTGCTTACTTCATCTCTATATGGCTGAGATTTTGTTACATCCAGCAATTTGGTGTTATGATCTCCACTGCAGCTATGATTTTCTTCCATGAACAAATTGTCTTTGACTGTTTAATGGCTTTTAAGAGAGAGTTTTATGAGGTAGCTCTAAGGTTGTGCAAGAAATGTAGGGAGGTTTTAGTCTTCCTTCCAGGACACCACTGAGGCACAACCACACAGAAGTATGTCTAGACCAAAGTCGGGTATACTTTGCAGTAGTGCTTAACTTCTGCAGCAAACTCTCCAAGTATCATAAAGATGGTCAACTCTGTGCCTGTGTGGCTTGTGGGTTGTTCAAGGGTGGTTCCTGTGCTGAAGCTATGCCATATGACTGCTGAGGACACTGTTGGTACTTGGCCAAGTGAAGCAGAACCAGAAGGGGCTGCTGAGGCTGGTATTTGCTGTAACTTAGATTCACTGTGAACCTACCCAGATGAATCCTGGATCTGACAGCTGGAATTCAGAGACTACTGTTGTCTCCTTCTTGTAAAATGCCCATCATCATGTGCACACTTCAGTTCTCTGTGGTGTGCAGCACGTACCTTGTGGCTTCGACCATAACAATGTTTTGCTATTAGCTTTTGCAGCTGGGGAAGTTGGCTGCTTGGTGCTAGCATTCTGTCACCCTTCATGTAATTTCAAAGGCAGCTTCAACAGGAAACACTGAAGGCTTTAAAGATGAAAGGCTAAAAACAAAGCATGGGAGAGACACCTTGGTGTGACTGATGCATATTTTACTATTCCCGTTTTTTTTACTATCATGTCTCCTGTTTAGATGTTGTTCTGTGAGTTTTTAACTGTGTCACGTGTTACAAAGGGGGTTTGACGTGTGGAAAAATGTGAAGAGTCTTCAGCGAGATGGTTCACCAAATAGTGAACAATGATGACCTTGTAATGCTCATCTTTTTATTTTGCATTGAAAATGATCCACACCTTTCACAGGCATTGGGTTTCGGGCTTTCTTTCCTTTTGTGGTTGTATATTTTGAACGTACTCTTCAGTTCTGTTCCTGGTGAGTCATGCTCATGTAAAACTCTTCGGTGCTTTTAACTATGATAAAGGCTTGTTAGTTTGGCTTTGTAAGGAGTTTCCCAAATTCCTCCTACAGCTTTTGCTGGATACAATTGATATTTTCTTCTCTTTCAAGGTAATTAGTTAATATTGCTGTTGCTGTGTGTTTGCAGAACTTGTTGCTACCCCGTTCATTTTGTTTCAGTCATTTCTGCATGTGCAGGGTGAAAATACTTTTAAAATATAACATTTGGCTGCTGTTCAACCATTCATAAAGCTGACTGAAATTATGGGAAACATTTTTTTTTTCTCACAGTAGGTTAGATTCTAGTCTGTTAAAAGGCACGTCCTTCTCACTCCTTTTTGCCAGCTACCAGTGTTGGAAGGAGAGATGAAAAGCTATCTCCACCAGACACAAAGCTATCCCTTCAGTGTCTGGGAACCAGCATTTGGAACATGGGTTCTGCTGTTGTAACATGGAGCAACCCTTGCAGAAATGGCCAAGAGCTTCCTCTGCACAGGGGAATGTGTTCCTTATAAGCACTGTGCCATCTGTAGCTTTGGCTTCCAGGCATTTACTTTGTAGTCTGAACTGCCGTGTCTTGTTCCCTGTTTTCTGCCTATGAGCGTAGGAATTTTCCCCAGCTTTATCAGATTGGTCTGGGACAAACCCCGTACCTCAAATTCCACAGCACTACTGGGGCTTGACCTGACAACACTGTGTCATGTCCTATCACTACTCTTCTGAATCCTAACCCGGTAAATACTTTTATTATTGCCGATTGTAAGCCGAGGTGGTCCTATTGCACTTTTTAAGCGATCCACTACAACGAGTCAATTTTAACTTGAAAACCTTCAAGTTTTACAGCCTTTTCCTAAACCCTCTCAAAGTTCCGTTCAATATTTAGCAATTCCCAGCCGAGCTAGAGGAATTTCCCCTTCACACGAGCAGAACATACAAACTAAGTAGCAGGGCAGCACCGCGCAGCCCGCCATGGCTGGAGGGGGCACAGCGCGGCTCTCCCTCCCTCCCGCCCCAGGGTGGCTGCTGGGCTCTGAGGGGACAGCGGCAGCAGGGAGCTCGCTTCTGCACCAGCACCGGGGGGAGGCGGAAGGACGGGACGCGCTGAAGCGGGGAAGAGCCGGTCGGGT
>NW_009943653.1:0-2817 GCF_000696875.1 Nestor notabilis
TGGGAAAGGTGCAACGAGCACCCCCAGAGCCTCAGGGGTGCGGGTTGGGAAAGCTGGCACCTCCATCCAGCAGCTTTGGGGTGCTGGAGCCAGCCCAGGCATAAAACCCTTCCCCAGCTTTACAGAAATGAGGTGTTTAAGACAGCGCGGAGGCAGAGGGGAGAGATTCCCATTGTGAACGTCTTTTAATATGACTGTGGGCTGCACAAAGCGCTGCGGTTGCTTAGCAAACGGATCCAGCCAGCGCCGCTCCCAGCCCGGCTTCACCTGAGCTCCAGGAATTGCTGCTGCCAGCGGGCGGGGATGGGCCAGGGGACCCTTAATGAATAAGAAAACGCCTTGGATGAGGCTTTCTAAGCTGGGGGGGTTGGGGCTGGGTGAGATGTGTAATGGGAGAGATGATCCAGGCAGTCATCTGTGTCCAGCTGAGCATGAGGAGGTTGTAATTCTCGTGAAGGGCAGAGGATTTACTTGTCTTTGGTATTCCTAGAATCCACAGCGGGAAGCAGCCTGGCCTATTTTACAGTGGGCAGGAAACATATGATGTGATTTAGTGGGATTAAGAGGTCTGAGGGATCCTAATTTCCCGTAGAGGGATGCAGGGATGGCCAGTGCGGGGCAGGACAAACAGTGCTTCAATGGCTGATGGGGCTCTTCTCCACGGATGCTGCCTGAGGCTGTTCCCACCATAGAAAAACATGCCAGGAGAAGTAACAGGGACTATTTCCCCTCCCCTGACACGGACCTGGGTAGGTATGCATCCCAGGCTGCAGGGCAGCTTCTTTAGGTTGCTTTCTTGCAGTGCAAAGAAATAAAGGCTCTTCCCAACTTGTTACCCGCGATTCCCTGCAAGGGTTTGGGATTTGGCTCTTGGGAGGTGCCCAGTGTGGTGCTCCCTCCTCTGGGGTGGGTTAATCAGGGTATCCGCAGTGCCAGGCTTTTGGCTGGGGTGGGATGAGGGAGCAGAGCAGCTCCCAGCATGATGCCGGGTGCTCGGGGCGGGTTGCGCAGGGCTCGTGCCAAGGCAGCATGTTGCATTTCACCATCCAGACTCTGGATCCCAGCATCCCCCATCCCAGCCTCCACCCTGCAGGCAGCCAAGTTCATGGCCTTGTCACAAGCTGCAGAGCAGAAACGTCATGGAGAAACTTAGGATGTAGGTGCTTTGTTCGATGGGTTTTGGTGTTAAACTTATCCCAGTAGGAACCGATTTTTCCAGGATGTGGTGATCCATGGCTCTTCCCCCAATCCCCAGGCATGTGAGCACCAGGCACCCAGTTTTGGGGGAAGATGTTATCCGCAGCCGTGTACAGAGGGAGCTGGGAATGCCAGCTCATGCTCTTGATCACGCAGCCAGGAGTGGAGCCACCGCTTTGCCCTTTGAGACTGCGCCTGCTCCCTTATCAGCCTGACCCTGCCTGTGCTGCTCCCACCAGCCTGCACCCACTTCACCCCAAACGCTGGGATCCTGCCTGGGATTCAGCCGTGCTGGCATCTGACACATGATGCTCTGGGAGGTTTGAGGGGTTGGATCCTGCGGGATGCTGCATTCCCTCCGTGCAGTTCCCAGAGCTGACTCCCAACCCCGCTCGCCTGGATCCTGGTAGAGCCATTTCCCAGTTAGAGACACCAGTGTTGTGCTGTGCAGCCGGATCCTGCGCTTCCCACAGCTCCAAGGAGGCAGCCTGCAGGAAGCTGCCACGTTCTCCTGTGTCTCCTGCCTGTGAACACCCCGGCTCTGCCGTGCCGAGGCTGGGTGCTGGTGGGGGTGCTGGCAGGGTGGTGGGAGATGCTGGTTGCTCCTTCCTGGCAGCCTCGGGACGGGTGACACGCTCTTCTGCTTCAGCCTTTGGGGTTATGCTGTCTGTCACACACTTTCCACATCCTTTGACATCAGTGCAGGATGGCGACAGCAGTGCTGAGGCCGAGGCAGCCTCCGTGCGAGCAGGAGGAGATGCTTACGGCAATTTTCCACTCCATGTTTGGTACCAAAAACGCAAGTAGGTGATGGAGGCAGAGAGCAGCAGCCCTGACTCCTGCCTCCAGAGCCCAGCAGCTCGCCTCTGCCCCCGAGGCTTGGTTCTAGCCCCGGGTTTGTGTGTGCTGAGGGATGGGAACCAGCTGGAGATGATGCATCAGGCGAAGGGGGGTTAAAGTGGCGCAAGCTGGTTGTGGAGCCGAGGGTGGAGCGCACGGAAACAGGAAATGTCGCCTCGCTCCGTGTCACCATTACTGGAACTTGCTCCATTAAAGGTTTGTTTTCACTTCCAAAATGAAACCAAGCAAGGAGGAGCAAGCCCCTCGTCCCCCGGGATGTTCCCCCACGCGCACTGATGTGCGCCCTGGTCCCTGCTGGCAGGGGGAATGGTGAAGCGGTGCCAAAGCTGGGTGCTCTGGGTGCACAGCGCTCGGCTGGTGGAGCGGGTTCTCTCGCCGGGGCCCCGTTTCCCACCCAGCACAGCAGAGGCTGCGGTTTGCTCTTGCTCCGTGCTGGGCTGTGGGTTTGCAGCTGTAGGTGCTGCGCTGGAAGCCTGTGTTGAAGCAAGAAAAGCAAACGAGGGGCCGGGCAGGGGTGGGATGGGGCGAATGGGTGAGGGAGGGAGGTTTCTGCCAGCATCTGCGCTGGCAGCCAAGGATTCCACCAGCATCCTGGTGTGTGGCAGCAGGGCCAGGGCAGTGACTGTCCCCCTGCGCTGGGCACTGGTGAGGCTGCACCTCGGATCCTGTGTCAGTTCTGGCCCCTCACTGCAAGAGAGACATTGAGGTGCTGGAGCGGGGCCAGAGAAGGGCACCGGAGCTGGTGCAGGGCCTGGAGCA
>NW_009943653.1:3015-7553 GCF_000696875.1 Nestor notabilis
GGACCGGGCTGCCCAGGGCAGGGCTGGAGTCGCCGTCCCTGCGAGTGTTCACACCCCGGGTAGACGAGGCCTCGGTGCCAGGGGTGAGTGGTGGCCTTGGCAGGGCTGGGAACGGTTGGACTGGATGAGCTTGAAGGGCTTTTCCAACCCGGCTGATGCTGTGATTCTATTCTATGGTTCTGTGAAGACTTGGAGCTCCCAGTTTCAGGGTGGGAGCAGCAGGAGCTGAAGGGGTGCTGGGTGTCATGTGTGGCTGCGCATCCATCCCATGTACGTCCATCTGGAGGGACAATGGGTTGCAAAGCACTGTCCTTTGCACCCCAGGTACCACGTCTGCTGTTCACATCTGGTTTTGGGATATGAGGAGAATCCCTTTACTCAGGGTTCATCCTCTTGATTTTGTGGGTATACCCGGCTGTGGTGTGAAGTTAAACCATGTCCTTCAATGAGCAGCACCCATGTGTGTTGGCATTCCCAGCCTGGGGAGGAAATTCAGCGCTGCCTTTGCAGTCGCATGGGGTCGGGGACCAATTGTCCTCTCCGCTGTGACATGGGGACCACCAAGTGTAGGGGGGTTTATAGGAACTGGGGGGGTGTTTTCCACAATGTGGAGCAGGTCAGGTTGTCGCCGCTTGGCATTTCCATCACTTCCTCCTTTCACATCCCTTTTTCTGTTCCTGCACCAGGGGCTGCCAGCCTCTGAACCTTCCCAGCAAACCAAAACCACACGTGGCACCTCAACAACACGCTTCAGTGTTAAAAATAACCCCTTGGCCCATCTCTGGGGATGGATCTTCCCTGCGGCAGGAGATCCGTAATCGATAGTGTGATGGCAGCCGTGTCCCCTGGCACAGGCATCACGTACAAACTCCCACATGTCCGAGCCCGTCCAGTCCTGCCCGTCCTTTGCTTCCCCAATTTAACTCCCTCTTTCTTCTCTAGTTGCCGAAGCAGCAATAGGAAGAGCTTAGTGGTGGGCACCCCCTCTCCAACCCTCTCACGGCCTCTCTCCCCGCTCTCTGTGCCGACAGGTAAGGGGTGTCCCAGGGGATGGGGTGAGCATCTCCAGAAATGACCTGACTGTTCTGGAGGATGACGCTTCTGCTTCTGCAGCACCTTGTCAGCAGCAGCAGGAGTGAGCAGCTCCTGGCCATGGGTGCCTTTTCCAGGAGGGAATAACATGGGGAGCGATTTACCCACTCATTCCTCTGGCAGGGCACCCGTGGCATGCCGGGCATCACACCGGGGTGGGTATTGGGGTGACTTTTCCCCCTTTCTCCCCATAGCTGGGAGCAGCCCCTTGGACAGTCCACGCAACTTCTCTGCCAGCACCTCCATCAACTTCCCATTCGCTCGCAGGTGAGCTCCTGACCCCCTCCCAGCCCGTCAGTATTCACTGGTAACGATAACCCACCAGCTGAGGCTGTTCTCTTCATCTCAAGTGCTTTGGTTTGATTTTCTTCCCCTTTTGCCTCCCTGTTTTTCGGTCTGGTGCTGTTTGCTCTGCTGTGACGCCGGTGCCTCCTACCACTCCAGCCATGCTCCTCGGACTGACAGGTACCAGGGATAGGCTGGGGCTGGAATGCTCCACATCACACAGCCCTTCTTCGTGTGCATCCCTGGGCAGGATGTTTTGCTCTGAGACCAGGCTCCCTGCAGCTCCGGGAGCAGAAATACCCCTGTTCCCATCACACTGCCCCCAGCCATGAGCTCAGACCCGCTTTGAGTGCTCCTGATGGATGCTCAGCCAGGTCCCCGCAGGGGCAGATCTTGCTGCATCCCCTCCCCACCCTGCACCGCTGCAGAGGCAGATGCCAGAATCCTCTTTAACTAACGAATTAATTGCACACATGGGGGGGAACAGCTGATTTAACCCATCGATCCTCCCATGGAAAAAAGCTGGAGGCTCACAGATGGTTTTCACACCAATACACGGTGGTGCCAGTGCTGGCTCCAGCACCCTGCCTGCTCCTGCTGCCCTTGGCCCCACACAGGAAACGACAGCAGGAGGTGAAGGGCCTCATCTTGACCTGGATGTTGCCCCATCCATTAGAAATGTCTCCAAGAGGAAGCATTCGCCTACGTATGAGCAGTTCCCTTCCTGTTTATAACCGGGCTCTGCTCCACGGTGCCTGTTGTCTCAGGATGGGTCTTGAAGAATCCTGATTTCCCATAGAACAATGTCCCAGAGGGTGAATTTTGCTCTAAATCAGATTCTTGCACGTTGTTGGGTTTTTTTTCTCTATCTGAAACAGTCACCCCAGCACTGACCCTCCACGAGGACCCTGCTCACTCTCACTGTTGGGGTTGCAGAACATCCCCCCTCACCTCCAAACCCCTCTTATTTCACCCTGTTTCAGACTATTCCCTATAGAGGCTTCAGGGCTTTATTATTCAAGCCAAACCTGCACCCTCTTCCCCATCCTTATTGCTCTGACATTATTTATTTGCATTTAGATGTTGTTGTTTTTTCCTGTATGTGACCAGCACGTTTGCACTCACAGGGCTGATGGCAGAAGGTGGTCACTGGCTTCGCTACCCTCCTCTGGCTATGGGACCAACACCCCCAGCTCCACTGTCTCGGTAACTTTTGCTTTCTCATGGCAAGAAGAACCCAAAGCTCTTGATTTTTGGTGAAATGCCTCTCAAGCCTGTTGGGTCCTAGGCAGCCCCTCTGCTTCCTAGAGGACCATGTGCTTTAGCTGCAGCGTGCTTCCCAAATGGGCTTTTAAGAAAGCTGTAGAGCTTGGCTAACAGCTTACAGCATCCCTGGGCATTGCAGCATCCCTGAGCACTAAAGCATCCCTGAGCGTTACAGCATCCCTGGACATTGCAGCATCCCTGGACATTGCAGCATCCCCGAGCGTTTCCTATGTAGCACAGGTCAAGTGCACACAGGGCACATCCCAACTGTGCAGGGATATGGCAGGGCAGGAGCTACCCGGGATGCTGCAGATACAAGGGATGGGTCTCAGTGGAGCCAGACTGGGAGAGCTGGGGGTTTTGGGGTGGGAGCGGGCAGTGCAGGTCTCCCTGGGCTGGCCTTGCCATCTGTATTTCACATTACCAAGCACCTTACAGCACTTCCAGCCTCCTAAGAGGCTCCGAGGTGTATTTTCCTCCCAGGCCTGCTGGTTTCCACTCCCCTGGCAGGAAGCAAGGCTGCGTCTCCTGATCCCAGCATCTCTTCCCTCTTTCCAGTCATCTTCATCCTCCCAGGAGCGCCTGCACCAGCTGCCATACCAGCCCACCCCCGACGAGCTGCATTTCCTTTCTAAGCACTTCCGCAGCACGGAGAGCGTCATGGATGAGGAAGGACGGCACTCGCCTTGCCTGCGCCCTCGGTCCAGGAGCCTGAGGTACAGCACCCACCATGAGCAGCACCCATCCTCTGCCCTCCGTGAGCTGTTCCTGGCACGTCCTTGTCCTGCTAAACCCATCCAGGGCTTTCGCCTTGCCGGGCTCGAGGGCGTCGATGCCCCATCCCTGGGTGGGTTCACGGTCAGGTTGGACGGGGCTCTGAGCAGCCTGATGTACTTGAAGATATCCCTGCTTAAGTGCATGGGGTTTGGACTAGGTGACCTTTAAAGGTCCCTTCCAACCCAGACCATTCCACGAGCGTCTGTGATTCTATGATCCCGAGCTCTGTGATTTTGGGCATTAGGGTCTGGTTCTCAGCATCTTCTCAGGTGTTGGGATGTGCCATTAACATCAGATTAACTGTCTGAGAGGGTTTTGTAGGTGGTGAGGTTGTCACCGAGGAGATGCCAGCTCTGTGGCCAGCTCAGCATGGCAGAGGCTGGGCCTGGCAGTGGGTGGCTTGAGGCTGGTTTTAATCACCATTTATTATAGAGTTTATGGCTGCTCCCATGGCCCGTTTTGTGTAACGGGATCATCAGGGGCCTGGGAGAGGCAAAGTCAGGTGAGGGTAAGAGAGGAGCCACGTTTAATGAAGGTCCCTGCATCCACCACGGGGGTTGGTTGGGGCTTTCTTTGCTGGTGAGCTGCAAAAGGGGCAATGGTGGGATCCAGAAGAAGGGAAGGATGAGCTTGTTCTTCAAAGCCAAGTGACTGATGCGCCAGCTTCTCAGCTCTGGATTTTCAAGTGACTTGAGTTTGGAGACCTGAGTTCGTGGGAGGTCAACCTTCCCTGGACCAGATCCATGCATGGTGGGAGGGATGCTGCTGGAAGTGGTGGCTCTGCTCAGATGAGCTTTAACCACTTGGGATAGGTGTTAGAAGGAAGGAACAAATTGCTCTTCATGGGTAGTAGCTATTTGCATAGATGTAAATGATTTGGACCTCACAACAGAACTGGTTTCCTCCCTCTGCAGCCCTGGGCGGACGAGTGGAATGTTTGATAATGAGGTTGTGATGATGAACCACGTCTACAAGGAGAGGTTCCCCAAGGTAACCGCTTGGAATGCGTGCACGGGGATGCGTGTTCCCAGGCATCACCATCCAGATGATCCTTGAGCTCCTTTCCTATCTTGTATTCTATGGTTCTGCCTTGTAGGCTACAGCCCAGATGGAAGAGC
>NW_009943653.1:7572-12728 GCF_000696875.1 Nestor notabilis
CTGCCGCTGGCAGACGGGGTGCTGGGCTTCATCCACCACCAAATCATCGAGCTGGCCCGTGACTGCTTGGCAAAGTCCCAGGGAGCTCTCATCACCTCCCGCTACTTCATGGAGCTGCAGGAGAAGCTTGAGAAGATGCTCCGAGATGTGAGTATGGGGCAGTTCCTGCCCCGTGTCCTCCCGAGGCCACTGAGCAACGCCTGACTTGGGTCTCCTCCCCGGCAGGCTCAGGAGCGTTCAGAGAGCGAGGAGGTGAAGTTCATCGACCAACTGGTGAGGAAGCTGCTGATCATCATCTCCCGGCCTGCTCGCCTCCTGGAGTGCCTGGTGAGATGCCTGTGCTGCTGCTCCCTGCCCACCCGGAGAGCAGGCTTGCCAGGAAGGACAAGGCATCTTCCCACCACCTTGCCTGGTCCACCATGGGAACCACTGCTCCTCACCACCCTGGCCAGGCTGTAACAAGGAGCTCAGACCAGCCCTGGCGTTACAGAGGAGAAGCTGGTTTTCCCTGGTGGAGCAGGGAGAAGTGAACTTCTTGGAAGGCTTTTTATCAGCCATTTCAAGGGGGTTTTTTTTGGCTGTTGCACCTCACCTTTGTGCTGTGGTTCCTGCAGCTGGAAGAAGGAGCCCTGTCAAAGCATGTTCCTGGTGGGGTGTCCTTGGTTTCCCCTCCAAGGGCAACTCGTGGGGCTACAGGTTTTCTTTTCCATCAACTCTTTCCATGGGGAAAGATGGGGGAATGATGCTAGAAACAGGAGCAGTGCTCAGCTTTCTCCTGTGTGCATCCAGAGCCTGTCCCCAACCACTGGTGGCACCTGCAAGGCTTCAAGGAAAGGTTTTCAAGGTGCAAAGCCTCTCTCCTAAACTGTGTGTGGTTTTCCCCACCCAGGAGTTTGACCCAGAGGAGTTTTACCATCTCCTGGAAGCTGCAGAAGGACACGCCAAAGTTGGCCAGGGAATAAAGACCGATATTCCCCGGTACATCATCAGCCAACTCGGGCTCGTCAAGGACCCACTGGAGGGTAGGGCAGCACTTAGGTTGGTGGCCCCACGGTCTGCAGTGGGGTGTGGACTCCCCGTTTGGGCCACTGGCGGGTGTGAATGAGCACTGGGAGGTGGCAGAGGGAGCAGCAGAGCTGCGCTGGTGCCACAGGGTGGGTCGCGGCAGGACCAGGGTGACAGTGTCCACGACTCCTGGCCAGCCCCACATCCCGCATTATTGCTCCCAGCACATTTAGCAAAGCAGATTAATCCATAGGAAACCCCGGCCTCGTGGGGAGAACCATAATCCCTGAGGAACATGGGGATGACCATGGAAAAAAGAATTATCTCAATGTTTAACCTCGTATCCAACCTCTTGATGCCATCACCTGAATTCCTCCAGCTCGGGCAAAGCATGTGGCTAAATCCCTGTGGGATCTCTGAGTCTGGAGAGCGAGTGGTTGTGGGGGGTTATTTTGGTGAGGGTTGAGCATGAAGAAGGTGAAAACCATCCCTGTCTTCTGCAGAGATGGTCCAGCTGGATCACTTCGACAGTGGGAACACCATCACGCCAGAGAACGATGATGCCTGTGAGGTGAGCATGGTCCTACCTGCATGTCCCATGTGCTGCCTCCAGCTTCATCCTGTCCCACCCCACACCAAAGCTCCTTGAAGCAGCTCCTCTGCGATCTTAGGCTGGGAGATGTTAGTTTGGGTTGTCCCCAGGGGTGGCTGCTCTATTCAGGTGTAATATCTCACAGTCCCTCATCTGGCTTCTTGGGTGGACTCTTGGCCTGCAGAGCATCTCGCTCTTCTGGTTTGGGGTTCACAGCTGGAGAGGGCTCAGGGAGGGATGTCCTGTGGCAACAAGGAGCTCTCAGAGGTGATGTGTGATGGTGCTCAGATGGATGCCAGCGTGCTGGGAAATGTTAGAAACCTTCTGTGTCTTCTTCAGAGCCAGCCTTCAGCCACCGCTCCTCGGAGGAAGCCCTGTGAGGGTGACTTTGAGACCATCAAACTGATCAGCAATGGGGCTTATGGGTGAGTTGGGAAGGTCCCAACACTTGTCTCCATCTGTAAACCTCTCCCAAGTCCTCCCTGTCTGCTCGTGGTGAACATACGGAGAACATGCTTTGAGGTGCAGGCATTTTGCTGTCTCCTAGGGCTGTGTACCTGGTGAGGCACAGGGAGACGCGGCAGCGCTTTGCCTTGAAGAAGATCAACAAGCAGAACCTCATCTTGAGGAACCAGATCCAGCAGGTGTTTGTGGAAAGGGACATTCTCACCTTTGCGGAGAACCCCTTTGTGGTCAGCATGTTCTGCTCCTTCGAGACGAAGCGACACCTCTGTATGGTGATGGAGTATGTGGAAGGTGAGAACGGGATTCAGGGCTGGATGGTGCAAACATCGATGTCTGAGCAGCCAGAACACCTCCTGGGCATCCTCTGCCCTGCTTTGCTCCAGGGAGCAGATGGGAGAGCACTAGGAGATGCTTTTGTGATCCTGAATCTCACCTTGATGGAGGTGGCGGCCGTGCTCCCCTGGGAGTGGGTTTGTGCCCTGTGGCCGGGCACCGACGCTGCTCCAAGGAGGGTCTGGCTGGGAGCCTGCTGGTGGGAGAGGCAGCGTGGCCCTGCCTGATGCTGGCCCTGCCTCCTCCGAGCGCCCATGCTCAGGAGGACCTGTGTCCCCACAGGGGGAGACTGTGCCACGTTGCTGAAGAACATGGGCCCGCTGCCTGTCGACATGGCCAAGATGTACTTTGCCGAGACCGTTCTCGCGCTGGAGTATCTGCACAACTACGGCATCGTCCACCGGGACCTCAAACCTGACAAGTGAGGACTCGTGTCAGGTCTGAGCAAGGGTTGGGTTGGGTTCGGATGGGGAAGGGAGAGGCACTGATCCAAGCCAAGAGGATAAGGCAGAAGGAGATCATGGGGTTTGGTGCCCAAATACTTGCTTCCATCCTGGGGCCTGGCTGGTCCCGCTCAGGTCCCCCCAGAAGCAAACAGCATCATTGTGGGGCATCTGTCTTCTCTTGCAGTTTGCTCATCACCTCCATGGGCCACATAAAGCTGACAGACTTCGGTCTGTCAAAGATCGGCTTGATGAACATGACCACGAACCTCTATGAAGGACATATGGAGAAGGACACTCGGGAGTTCATGGACAAGCAGGTACGAGGTCCTGCTCCACTTGGCCGATCTGCTGTCTCTAAGGACCGGGGTAGCCTTGAGACTTGTTGTAGAGGTTGTTGCAGAGGCATCAGCCACTGCTTCCCATGCAGGTGTGTGGAACTCCGGAGTACATTGCCCCAGAAGTCATCCTCATCCAGGGCTATGGGAAGCCCGTTGACTGGTGGGCCATGGGCATCATCCTCTATGAGTTCCTGGTGGGCTGCGTCCCCTTCTTTGGAGACACCCCCGAGGAGCTCTTTGGGCAGGTTATCAGCGGTGAGTGTTGGTGGTTCCCTCTTCCCAGCAGTCCTGGCTCATCCTTAGCACACAGAGAGCTTCGTTCCTTCATTCATACTCAGCTGAGCAGCAAAGAGGCTCCTCAAGCTTTGATTTCCTGGTTTGGGAGCTCGATTTCATGGGCTGCAGCTCCTGGGGGACTTTCCTCTTGCCCGGAAGCAGCTTCTCCTACAACCTCACATCATCACAATCCCCAACTCTTCCGGCCACTCCAAACTCCTTTTCCTTTCTCCTTGCAGATGAAATTATGTGGCCAGAAGGGGATGAAGCTCTTCCTGCAGATGCCCAGGACCTGATCACCCGGCTGCTGAGACAGTGTCCCCTGGAACGCTTGGGCACTGGTACGCATGGCAGTGCCTGTGTAGCGCTGAGGGGTGACCTGGCACCTCAAGTTAGACCAAGCTGGTGTTGTGCTGAATCCAAAGCCACGTTGAGGGTGCTCAGAGGAGGTCTCCTACTCAGGGTTCACCCCAAGGAGCCTGCACAGGGCTCTGGTCTATCCTGGTTTAAGCCATTTGCTTTGCATGGAGGAGAGATGGTGCCATTTGGGATGGGAGTTGGAGCATCCCAGATGCTGCCAATGCCCCTGATGTGGGTCTCTCTGCCTGGCAGGGGGTGCACACGAGGTGAAGCACCATTCCTTCTTCCTCCACCTGGACTGGAACGGGCTGCTGCGGCAGAAGGCCGAGTTCATCCCCCAGCTCGAGTCGGAGGATGACACCAGCTACTTTGACAGTGAGGCCAAATCCATCCTCTTTTCCCCTGCTCTGTCAATCCGTTATCCCAGTTCAGGTGCTCCTGTGGGATGTAGGAGATGGAAAACTCCTGGGTGAAGTTGGTCGCTTGACAACTAAAGTCACAAACTAGACACAATCCTGTTTCCAGGCTGCTCAGTCTTACCAAAAACCTTCTCACCCCAAAACTCCCCAGGGACCTGGGGCTGGGCTGTCAGCCGCAATGCAGCTCCCATGGGTGTAGGTCCCGGCAGGATCAGGCAGGACCAGTGTGCTGGGGGCACGGTGACCCCTCTGCCTGCTCTGGCTCTTGCTTTCAGCTCGCTCTGAGAGGTACCAGCACTTGGACTCAGAGGATGAAGAAACCAACGACGAGGAATCATCTGTGGAGATCGGGCAGTTCTCCTCCTGTTCCCATCGCTTCAGCAAGGTGCTCCAAGTCCTCCTCCGGCAGCCGGAATGAGACGCTTTGGCACTGCAGCCGGCACAGTTGTGCTGAGCCTCGGTGTCTTGGCTGCTGCTGGAGCGCCTGGATTCCCAAATCTGCTCCTTGCTGATGGCTCGTCTCCCCTCAGGTGTACAGCAGCTCCGAATTCCTGGCGGTTAACGCCAGCCTCAGCGTCTCATCCTCCGACCGGGGTCACAACGAGGACAAGGAGGACAGGCACTCGGGAGATGAGGACAAGAGCCGGCTGGCGGGCACTGAACCCCGGTGCGTGGTGAGATGGGGGATGCAGCGTTGATATGGGCTTGTACCGGTGCCGAGGGCTTGTGCCGGCACCAAAGGTTTGTGCTGGCACCGAGGGCTTGCAGAGGTGCTGGTGAGACGTGTCCTGGGGCGCTGCAGCAACTTGCTGCCATCCCCCTCACCCATCTCTGCTTGTCCCAAGCCCTCCTGCTGTCCCCATGCAGGCTCCGCTCCTGGACATCCTGCAGCTCCACACCATACACCTCCCGGCATGAGCGG
>NW_009943653.1:12753-13058 GCF_000696875.1 Nestor notabilis
CCTGGACACCATGCCCAAGTGTGCCTTCTCCTCGGAGGATGAAAGCCCTTGCGTGGCATCCTCCAAGCCGGAGAGACCCAAGTTTGTGCTGGGAGACCCTGACGCGGGGACCGGTGGTGTGGTGAAGCCGTCGGTGTTATCAGGTGTGTGGCACGCCAGTAGGGAATGCACCGGGGCTGCCAAGGTCCCCACGTGGCATGGGGTGGCTTTTCCACGTCCACAAATTCTTCCTCCTCCCTTCTCCACAGCCGATCTCGTCAGCCTGAACCACATCCGCCTCCGAAGCAACAGCACTGGCACCAAAA
>NW_009943653.1:13109-14305 GCF_000696875.1 Nestor notabilis
GGACAGACAGAGAGCCTCGCCGGGCAGCCGCGTCCCCAAATCCGCCTCTGTCTCAGCCCTGTCCCTCATCATCACATCAGGTCTGGGACCGGGTGGTTTATCCTGCCGCGTGGCCACGTGGTTTTCCCGGGCTGAGCCGGTTTCTCCTCCTTGCAGATGACTTCAGTGGAGGTGCCCTGATGAGCCCCATCTCCCCCCACTCCCTCTCGTCCAACCCTTCTTCCCGTGATTCCTCTCCAAGCCGAGATTCGTCCCTCGCCATCGCCAGCCTGCGGCCCCCCATCATCATCCACAGCTCGGGCAAGAAGTACGGCTTCACCCTGCGCGCCATCCGCGTCTACATGGGCGACAGCGACGTCTACACCGTGCACCACATGGTCTGGGTATGTGGGGAGGGACCAGTAGTGCCAGACACCAGGCTTCCCGATGGGAAAACCCTGGGAGGAAACTTGCATCCGAATGAAATCTTGGGCTTTTGCTCGCAGAGCGTGGAAGAGGGGAGCCCGGCGCAGGAGGCAGGGCTGAGAGCGGGTGACCTCATCACACATGTGAACGGCGAGTCGGTGCTAGGTTTGGTCCATCGGGACGTCGTGGAGCTGCTGCTGAAGGTAGGTGACCAGAGCCACGCTGCTTGCCCAGGACCAGTGCATCAACCCGGCAGCCACCAGCAGCCAAGGCAGGAGCTGGTTTGGATCCGGTGCTTGGATCCAGCACGCTGCAGTGATTCGTTTCCCATCCCTCAGAGTGGGAATAAAGTGGCCCTGAGGACCACGGCCCTGGAGAACACCTCCATCAAAATCGGCCCCGCGCGGAAAAACAGCTCCAAGACCAGGATGGCGCGAAGGAGTAAGAAGAGCAGGAAAAGGGACGGCCAGGAGAGGTGGGTGGAATTGGGCCGGGATAAAATGGCATTTGTCCTGGTGTGTGTCGTACCGAGGGGGTTTGCTCTGGCTCTGCCGTACTGTGGTGTCCACTGGGGTCCAGTCCTGCTACAGCACCAGCTTGGCAGACTCAGGGCCACCAGCTTTTAGGGCTGTTCCTTTCTCCACCACCTCTGTGTGTGTCCCCTCGCCAGGAGAAAATCCCTTTTCAAGAAGATCTCCAAGCAGTCGTCGGTCCTGCACACCAGCCGCAGCTACTCCTCCGGTCTCCACCACTCGCTGTCCTCCAGCGAGAGCCTCCCGGAGTCCCCCACA
>NW_009943653.1:14339-15119 GCF_000696875.1 Nestor notabilis
CGGTCCCCCGCCCCCCGGCCGCAGCCCCGCTCCCGACCTGCCCCCAGGTATCCCAACCTGATCCCAGGCGGGATGTCTGCGCTGTGCCATGTGCCTCCCCCCGACCCCATCCCTCCCACTGACCTGTTTCTCTTTGTACGGCAGATGCTGTGTCCCCACAGAGCACCTCTCCCTCCTCCAGCCCCCCAACGTCCCCCGCCGGCCACGTGCGCCCCAGCTCTCTGCACGGGCTGGCACCCAAACTGGGTGGGCAACGCTACAAAGTGGGACGTCGCAAATCCACCAGCAGCATCCCCCCCTCGCCCCTCGCCTGTACCCCTTCTTCCAGCCAGCGCCCACCTTCTCCCCAGCGCTCCCCATCTCCACTCCCTGGGTACCCCAAAACCCCTCATTCCTTCCAAGGAAAGACCCGCAGAGCTCACGGCCCCGCAGTGCTGATTGTCCCCGCTCCCCGCTCCTCAAACGTGTCCAGTCAGCCGACATCGTCACCATCCTGGTGGAGAAGAAGACCGGCAGCGCCCGTAAGCTGGGGCTGGAGATGCCCACGGTGGATGGGGAGGCCACTGGGGAGGGAGAAGCACCGATGCACCCCGGGGAGCACGGTTATCACCCCATTGCCAGCTCCCGGCTGGGGGAGAGGCACGACAGGGACCAGGAGGTGGTGGTGATGCGACGCTTGAACCTCTCGGAGCGCCGGGACTCCTTCAAGAAGCAAGAAGCGGTTCAAGAAGTGAGTTTTGATGAGCCGGACGCGGCGTCGGCAAGTGAAGACGGTGGCAA
>NW_009943654.1:0-2500 GCF_000696875.1 Nestor notabilis
GGGCGAGCAGCAGGGCAAAGCCTCCCCTCCTTCTTTCCCCTTTTCCTTTTTTCCTCTCCCCTCACGAGAGTCCTGACATGCCCGAGGTTTCCAACTTTCCCCCCCTGTTTCGCAAACCGTACAACGCGGCTGGCGGTCCCCAAACCGGGAGCCCCGGGCTGGCAGAGGCGGCGGGGCCGGGCCTTGTTTGCCCCGCGCACACGAGGAACCTTCATTACGGCTCTAATGACCGAGCCCAAACAAAACCCCTCAATGCCTTTGCCTCCGAGGGCTGGCGCTTGCCGGCAGCCCAGCTCTCCTGGCACATCTCCTGCGTAATCCTTTCCCAGTGGGGCACTATGCTGTGGGAATAATTAGTCTGGGCGGGGGTGGGGTGGTGGAAATACAAGTAACACCTTTTTAAGCATCCCGATATAAAGAGGGAATATCCCGGTATAAAGAGGGAGCAAGCATCCCGGTACAAAGATGGAGCACCCAGCAGCCCGTAGTGGGGACCTGCAGGCTGGGGGGTGGGACACCAGCCCGGACACCGGTGATGACAGCAGCGAGCTGCTGTCACCGCAGCTGGTTACCTCAGGCTAATTTGGGTCTAAAGAAAATCTCTGGCCTATCTATTTTAAGAGCTTTACACATTGCTGAAGAGTTAAAGGGGTTGTGAAAATCAGCCCGGGGCGGGTTTGCTTGGCGTACCTTTCACACAAGCACACCCCGCCCCTGACATACCATACCCTGGGACATATATATGTTCTGGTACATACAGATGAGCCCCGGACCGATCCTTTCCCATAGATCCCAATTCCACAGAATAGGGCTGAGTAAATGCCTAGTGTTGAGACACCAGAGTTTAAAAATAAACGTGCCGGATCCCTGCACTGCCCACGAAGTGGAGTTTCTTAGAGCAATTTTTTCTTCTTCCCCTGCCATGTTACCCATGAGGCCTGCGCAAACAGATCTGAATCGTTAACCCTTGTCATGACTATTGCGACTCTTAAGTCAAGAAATGCTGTTTGGTTAGGCATGGCCGATGGGTATTTTCAGGTCTGTTTTGCTCTGAGCACTCGGAAATAACAACCCTGCAGGTCTCTAGGTGCATATTTTCTCATTTTTCACCATGCTATTTTTACTGCTTCTTCCATTTGTAAAATCATGTCCCGTTTAGCAAGATAATAACGGGAAAACAAAACGATTTTTATGTTTTAAAAGTAGCTATTTCTTGGCTGCTACTATAGAAACATGTGCCTCCGCAGCTGATTTACGTGTCAACTTTTTCAGTTAAAATCCGCTCACCTACCAGCGAAGTGGGACGAATTGAAAGAACAAGTTTATCTTTAATATATATATTTGTAAAAAGATGGTAAGAAAATTTATCTCATGGGATTTGACTGGATTTTCTACATGCACGCTCCCATTCCAACCGAGACAAATCTCGAGTCACTTCGTTTGTTCATTAATTATTGTTTTTCCCGAAGAAATAAAGAGAATCTACCGGTTTCTGCCCGTATTACAGTAGGGATGCAGGCTCACCCGTCCCCAAGCTCAGCTTCCCCTGAGAGATGCTCAGACCCGCCCAAACTGCCTCCCCCTCCTCCGTCGAGGCTTTAGGAAGTGCCTTTTCCCGTGGGATCACACGCGGGGACCCACCCGGGGGCTGCGCACCCGTCGAGAGGACGGGGGAGGGAGGAGGGACCCGGGGTACCCTTCTCTCCCGGGGCCTTCGAGGGATGCATAGTCCCCGGTAGCTCCTCCTCGCCAGCTTCCGGATCGCGACGATCCAATTCCACATAAATCCAGGAACAGGGAAGATACCGGAGTGTCCCTGGCACTCTGACGAGGGCGTCACGTCAGAGTTTAACCATTTGTAGGTGGTTTCAACCCAAGAAAGGGGGTGAGAGGCCAGGAGCCGTCCCCTGACTCCTCCCGGCAGCAGCGGTGCCAGCGGCGGAGGGGGGGTGGAGGGGGGAAGGGCACCGAGAGGCTTTGGGGTCACTTCTGGGGGGAAGGGATGATGTCTTCGTGGGAGAAGCCAGGCGATCCTGAGCACCGTCTCAGCGAGGGGGCAGCGATTTTGCAGGAAGGGAGGGGCCCGTTCCCGTTAGCATGCACCGGGAGTGGGGACAGGGTTTTGTTCCCGAAATGAGGCTGGGGCGGCAGGGCGCAGTGTGATACTTTCGAGGAAAAGAAGGAAAAAAACAAGCGACCAAACGCCTCCTGAATTACTGACATGCTCTTTTTCCTGCAGGATTACCAGAAACACACAAAATCCCCTAATGATACATTAACGGTGTTATCATTTCCCCCTCCCCACCCAAAAATGCCCATAATAAACTAAGAGTTTGTAAATCTCTTATGCTCCCAGGCTGCACATGACTAAATTAAAGCTGAGGCGGCAAAATTACAGCAATTAATCCGATAGGGACGGGCAGAAAGCTGTGCGTGGGGAAGGAGTCACGTCCCCTTCGCCTTCCCGTGGGTCGTGTCATTTGAGGCGGGATCTCGCCCC
>NW_009943654.1:2770-3114 GCF_000696875.1 Nestor notabilis
TGGGGGGTGTCCTTTTCCCGCTAAAACTCTCTGCCCTCACTCCAAGCATCCCCCGGACCCCCACCCCTCTTGGAGCTGGGATGGAGAAACTGCTGAGGAGCCCAGAAAGGTCCGCAGTGAAGTTTTGTTTTCCAAACCAAGACAGATGGGGAAGGCAGGATGACAAAAACGCGGGCCTTCATCATTTAACTCGTTCCGCAGTGCCATTAACACAACAACAACCACCATCCCCCAAAAATGTTAGCCCCCCGGCAGGAGAAATCCCCACACCCGCACACCCCCTCGGCTTTGGGAGCAGGGCATCCTCAGGTCTCCGCAGCTGTATATGGGCTCATGCCTGACAT
>NW_009943654.1:3161-3392 GCF_000696875.1 Nestor notabilis
TACATCGGAATAACACGTTGCACGGTCGCCGCTTTTCTCTTCCCGAGCAGCACACAATAAATCAAGAAAGCAATTACGGCAACTCCACTTCCTTAAGTGTCCTCCGAGGAATAATATTTGTCTACCACTATAAATACCGGCTTCGTTCATTTTCCACAGAGGTTTTTTTCTTTACACCCACACCGAAAAGCGTATTTCGGGGGTGGCGAGGAAGGAGGAGAGAGGGAAAAA
>NW_009943655.1:0-8131 GCF_000696875.1 Nestor notabilis
TACTTCCTTTAGCTGCTAGCTTTTATATGCAGTCACAAATGTGCAGACAGCAGAAATACGCTGAAAACTTATTTTTAATATAGAAATATGAGAAAGTTAGTGGTTTAGTCTGTTTTCATTAGCATTCCAGCTGTAAGGCAACACCATCTTGACTTTCAGGAGTCTTAAAACAATTTACGATACCTCTGTATGAAGAAAAAATATGATCAAAGCCAAGACACAGTAAAATTTAGACACATGCATTTTAAAGTAAAATATATCTCCTTGTATTATTTTGTCTGGATAGGAAAGTGTTACTTTTTCCTTTCATGTATTGCTTTATCTGAAATGTTTCTGCTGGAGAGAAACCAAGTCCTTTGTAAATATTACATTTCATTTGCCAACAGGAAAACCTTAAGATCTTGTTATAGTAAATCACACATACCGGTACTCGTGTTCTCGGAAAGATGACGTAAGCAAAGTGCTGTTAACAGTTTCATCACCCAGCAGCAGCTGCTGTACTGCTGCCAGTAGGAGGTAACTGCCCTGGCCCTTGTGAAGCTTCCTACTGTAATCCTTACACTCATTTTCAGCCTCATACTTTCCTTGTTACAAATTCCGTTTATTTTTCATGTTTACAAAGCATTCTGAAAGCTTTTTTAAAGCCCTTTTAACAACTAATTCTAAGCATGGACAGCCTCCCTCCTTGCCCCAACTGAAACAGAGGCAATGCTACAAACACCCTGGCATATACTCCACAAGACAAAGACAGCCACTAGAATATATTGATTTCCCTTCTTTCAAGGGAAAGGTTCCTAAAGGACACAATGACCTAGAAACCTCATTCAAGCTCTGGCTTGCTCTTCTGAACTAGATTAAGCAAGCCAACTCCTGACAGCATTAGCTGTAACATATTTCCCGTACGTAAATCATTTCCAGTTACAAAGTACTCCCGATTTATATGAATGATAAACCTATCTTAAATCCTAGCTTAAAGATTTATCTTAAATGTTGCCATGCCCACAACAACTAAAATATTATTAGGCAGTACTCATTTTCTGAAGTGCTAATTCCCCTATTTCAACAAACTGCAGCCCAAAAAGGAAGTGGAAACCCTAAAAATGCTTCTCATTCTGGCTCCTACACTAAGAAAACTACTCTCAGAACAACCCTGTCCAATAAGCAAACTCTTATCACCCACTTCAAATGAAACCCTGTCCCACTGATATCACTGACAACACTCCCCATGTCTCAAACAAGCCAAAGACTTCACCTTACACATCAATTTGGCCACTCCTTGCTAAAAAGAAAATGACATATCCAGTTAAACTGAGATATGAAACGTACGGCATTTTACATCATACAGTTCTTGCGCCTAGTTAATGATAGGTTTCTATTTGAAAAGAACTGCGTTTCAAGACATGAGACCACTGTATAACTTAAGAATTATCTTTTCTCCAAGAGATGTCTCTGGGTCCTGAAATACAAAGCTATTAACAACAAAGAAGGGTGAAATGCTACTGAGTGGATAAAAACCATAAAAAAAACATGTAGCCATAAGCCATCCCAATGACCCAGTCTCATCTTTTCCTGCCTACAAGCAAATCCCCTTCATTTCACTTATCTAAATTTAATCTGAGCTGCTAAATTATTCAAATTACAATATTCTGTCACCAGATGCACAGTCTCAAGTTTCAGAGGAAGCCTAAGGCAAGGAAAGGCAAAGTGACTTTTTCCCACCCTGCCACTGGTTGCACTCAATGAATGCCATCATATCGATCTCACCGTGGTTTGGGTTGGAAGGGATCTTAAAGATCATCTAGTTCCAACCCCCTCTGCCATGGACAGGGACACCTTCCACTAGGCCAGGTTGCTCAAAGCCCCATCCAGCCTGGCCTTGAACACTGCCAGGGATGGAGCATGACCTAGCTCACAAATGAAACATATGCATAAATACTGCACAGGATCCTTACACTTTCAAGCAGGACTGTGGAAAAAAACATAAGATAAAGTTTACATCAGTGTGTGCTATAAACTTCTCTTCTCCAGCCCTGAAGAAAGAAGTATCACCAAAAGCATGTTGAGTTTATTTATACCATGTTTCTGATAAGATATTTTAGAGAATTATCAGATAACATCATAAAAATCATCAATGTCAGCTTCTAAGATGGACAACAAGGAGTACAGTAGGCTTATACTGTTCTCAACACATCCACAGGACAAATGCAGGACAGAAATGGCACATTTTTGCAATGAAAATTAATCAGCACTATGTGCAAACCCATCCCCTCCAGCTCTGTTCCCTGTAAAGCACAATACTCTTCATGTTCTTCTCTCCCTGGCATACGCTCTGTGACAACTGTAAGCTTATGGTCAAAAGGTTCAACTCGAAGTTTACTAATGGCCAGAGGAAGAAAGCAAGAGCAATCACTACTTCTCAAGATCCTCCAACAGCAATGTAATCTATGAGACAAAAATGTTCAGATGACCAAAGATAATGGGCTGCACACCACATGACAAAGGAAAACGAAAGATAAAAACTAGATAGGTGCATAAACCCCCACCTACCTTCCAGAAGCGAAAGGTAAAAGAAAGAATAAAAATAAATCCTGCTGATTTTGCCAAGGGGATTTCCTTTTTGTCTCTAAATCTGAGAGTACAGTAAGCAGATCTCTAAAGGTGTTTACAGTCAATCTGAGACACCAGACTCCTCCGATACCAACTAAGGATAAGATTTAAAAGGAAAATAGTAGCAGAAATCTTAGAGTTTCATAAAGTTATCACTGAAGAAGAATAACCTTGCTAATTATTTTCCTCTCTTCATGTTTTCTGAGAAATGGTCTCATCTGTCAGGAAATGAGTGGCTGTCAAACCAAACCTATTTCAGATTAACTTCCTGTTTCAGTAGTACTGCGTAGCCAAAATACTCTTCTCCCTATTCTAGACTAATAGCAAACTGCTAGACTGTTATTTTTTTTGGCTAGGCAGTAACTCTTGAGGGGTTTTACCCAACCAAACTTATACATACCATAACTCTTTAACCAACAAAACTGGACACTAAAAAAATATTTATGCAAGTCAAGACAATGTGAAACTCAACTGCAGTGGGCAAAGATGATGAGCCTTTCTCTGCCAACACAAATCAACTTTTGTCTAGAAATGCATGTAATGGACACAAATAGGCGTCGGTGTACTTGTCCTGCGTATTATGGTTGAAATGGGGCAAATCAACCCAAAGCATTTTTCCCTGCACTTGTAACTGACATCTATTAATAGGACAGAATAATCTTTGCATTTCCTCTTGCAGACATACCACCTCAGATTTCAGACTGGCTTGGCTGCTATCTAGATTAACAAACCATTTTCTCACTGCTATGGAGAAACAAAACATTTTCATCACATTATATCTTACTTCTTACAATATGTTTAAGCAGCTAGATTTTAAAAGCTTAACTGCTAGTTCTGAGGGCCTTTGACTTTCAGAGAATATTATTAGTATTATCATCCATTTTTCTTTTAAACAGTTAGAGAGCAGGAAAATTCACAAAGTGAAGGACCAAGATGTTAAGATTGTGTAAGACTGAGCTGTCTTGCATTTCTGCAGTGCTAGTTCCTTGTATGCTACACCACAATTACATGTGTTCACCACAGTGACCAAACTGCACAGCTTTTACTCCAGCTGCTTTGAAACTGAGCTACTACTGTCTTGCAATGTTATTTATCATGTATTCCCTCCCAGATGTATTTTTCTTCCCAACTCTCACCATTGTCGCAGAAACAATTGAGTCATATTTGAAAACACACAGATGTAAAATTCAAAGGGAATTAGTTTGAACACCGTGTTTTGCTCTGTCCTCTTCATACAGCCTTGGTCCTAGTGTCCAGCTCTGCAGGCTATGTTGGTGGCCCAATTCAAACCTTCTTTCTTTTATAAATGCTGAAAACTGAGACGTGTTTACATAGTTCACCATCTTGGTTCAGTCATCATGTCATACTTCATGTCAACTAGCATGTAATGACTAACCCTTTCCTTAGCCCAACTCCGACTTCAAAGCTAGATTTTATCTAAGTGCCTTTCTGCTCTTGCACAGGGTCCAGGGATTAATACAATCACATAATTAATTTCCTCCTGGCTCAACAAGCATTTCAGAAACAGGTTTTGCCATGACCCAGGCAGAGCTGTCTGGTGCTCTTCATATAGTAAAAAGCATGCTATGTCATGATTAAGGAGAATTCTGAGCTCAAAAACACTACAGGAGAAGAATACATATCACACTTCTTACTGCAGGCATTATGAGATGCTGTGTAACACAATGACATTTTATTTATTTTAGAAACACTCTTTAAAAAGAAACAAAAAACACAAGCACATTAAAGGTAAGCTGCCATTCTCTTTGCAGTAGTGCCTAAGAAATTAAATCCATGGATGGGAGAAAGGGTAAATGCATGAATACAGATTCTGCCACAGAAGCTGTATAGGATGTTGGACCCAGGAATAGAACTTGTGTCTCATGGGTTCAAATCCAATTTCTCTTCTTATAACTCCCATCCCAATTTAGGTATGAAACAGAAAGCGAATACAACATGATCTACTTTACCACCGGTAAGATGCTAATGCTGTGCTGCAACAGGACAACCTGGGACATGTAAGTACCTCTGCACAGACCAACAAAGGCCCAGCAGAGGCCTGTCTCCCTGTGCTGAGCATATAGCATAAGTTACTAAGCCTTAACTAACTTGAGACATCTTCTTCAGAGCTGCATGCTTCTCAAACAAACCATACTGAGGAATGCCCTGCAGACACATCAAAGAGGCTGTGAGTGCAGTACTGAGATTCAGCATTAAGCCAGACTGGATCCCTTTGGCGTGAATCCACAGGGCAAGTTTGCCTTCTGGCAGCAGGCTGATGAGCAGCACAGAGCGCTGCACCTGACCAGTGTGACACAACACAAGACTCTGTCCGTGGCATTTCGAGAAGTGCTACGCATATGCTGTTTTACCGCAACTTTCAACTGGAAACAAGGAGTTCAGTACTTCCCAAATCTTACAGTAGGTATTCAGATTAGACTCTCAACCAAAAAGGCCCAGCACACCAGCAACCCTTCAAAAATTCTTGATCCGGTAACAAGAAGGCTTTTATGAGCTTTTGGTGCTCTGGGAAACTTTGTGCTAAAGAACACACAAACATTTACCCGATCCAACTTCAGTATTTTGTAGAAAAATTAAGGCTGTACTAGTTTCCCCCTCCCCCCCAGTCCTTTTGAACATGATTTACAATAGTTTTCTCCAACTGTAACTACATATCAACAATCTTTTGCTTCCATGTCTTTTTATAACAATTTAGGATTACAGTTTCTAAAGCAAATGCTGTTGAAAGAAAGTCCATCTCAGTAGCAAAGAAGCTCGTACAAAAAAAAGCTGTCTTCACCTGAGATGCAAGATCCTTAAGTCACAAAGGCCATTTTATGGCAGTTAGTAAAATACAAAGTACTCCATACCATACCTACTTGCACTGAGAAAATTAAAGAACTTCATACATGCATTGTTCTGAATAGACAAAACTAACAAAACCTCAAGTATTTTTTAAGCAACAGTAGAAACTGAGTAGCATTTATCCACACAGTCTTATAAATGTACAGAATCACTTAGCCCAGAAGGAAACTGTTAATCAAAGCTTACTAACTTAAATTTCTGTGCTCGGCACATGTTGGTATTTTTGACAGATAAGGCAATATTAAACAAATAATTTTCTCATTAATATCTTAAAAATATTACCTTGCAGCTCACAAACATTGATGTATATACTAAAAACTCTGATTTTCGATCATCTCTCATTCACTATTCAGTGTAATGTGTTTAACCAGCACACTTTTCTCCCTTCTGTTAACGTTACAAAAACCCTATTTATCATATGTTACATGTCTACAGAAATAAATACAAAACCTACAACGACTACATAAGCAGAAAGTCTAGAAAGTTTACTACAATAATTACAGAAAAGATACTTACACGGACTAACATCTCTGTATCTGTTTCGATTTCTGTTTTCTGGATATTTTGCAACTCTGTGAGGGTAGTCACTGGATTTATGTCGAATTTCCTTTAAGATATAAGAAATGCAATTTACTTATAGCCAGTAAGCTGATTAAGATCAGTTTCTACACATCCTATCGTAAGACTTTCAAGATTACTAATTAACCAAGATTATTAATAATTAACATTTATAAACCAACCTTTACTACACCTAGTGTTATTTTCACTCAGAAAACGTGTGTGTCATTCTTGGCCAAGCTGTTGCCATTTAGATCTCCCCACAGTTGGCTAACACCACCAAACTAACATAGGTACAATCAGGTAAGCAACTGATGTAGCAGGACCAAACAGGAAAAAACACCCATATATTTATTATGCTCAGAGCTTACTCCAGACTGCACGTTATCTCCTCCAGCAGCAAGAGCCTCAGACAGAACTAACAGCAGTGTACTGCTCGCTCCTTTACACCAAGTGGCAGTGTAAGTCCCCACAACGGTAACTGAACTAGTTATTATTTCATGGCTGCTGTTAACAGCAGCAAGATGATTCTTGGTGGTTTGACAGTTCAATCCATATAGCTGTAGTTAAACATGACCCAGGATGAAGGAACAATGCTAGACTAGGTCTCAAATCAGTTTTCACACACACAATCCAGCCACCACAAATTAAAGAAACAAACCAGATGCCAAATGTAACATAAGGTGTATTACACAAGAAAAACTTTCATTACAAAAAAAGTGAAAATCTGTGTTATTTATTCAATCATTAATTCAGATTGGAGAGGAGCTCTGCGACTCAGCATAAATATTCCAAGCTTCCTATGATTTTTACCCCAAGTCTTGGCAAATTCATGAACCAAAGTGCAAACCTACTCCCAGGAAGTATAATAAGAAAACCCTAATACCCAACGTTTTTTTGTTCAGAGAACTTGCACTTCTCAGGACAAGCAAGTGTTTCTCACACACCACTATCACAGAAAAATACCTTCCTAAGCAATTAAATAAATGCTATTTAAAAATATTGTTTGCTATTTTCTCTATGTTTTTAAACAGATCTGTATTCACTGGTTTTACTATAAAACAAATGTGTTAAGAACCCTGAGTAAAAATCCTGAGTTTGCGAAATCTACAAAATTGGAGAAAAATAAAATTCTAATACAAAAAGCTTTATTAAAATAAATTTTACAGTTTATGTGTAATAAAATTAGGAAATTCGTATACCAAGTTTAGAAGAGCTTAATGAAATTCTCTTCAGTTTAATTCTCCAAGAGCAACTAAATAGTATTAAAATGACATGGGAAAGCTGACTTGTTCAGTCTGCATATACCAGACGCAACATGCATGTACTTTTCTACCTCATGAAAAACACTAGCCGCAGAATTCTTCCCTAACACTTCTATCTCACTAACTTAGCACAGTTTATTTCTGCTATTCCCTGTTAAATTCAAACCACAGTTCAGTTTCATAATATCCGTCTAGAGATAATGTATTTGAAGCAAACAGAAATCAAATACATGGCTAATTTAACAGAGGAAAGGCACAACTTTTACTAGCTACAAGTCAGTAAAGAGAATTTTTGGTTCAGGTTCTTTTTCTTCATTTGTGAAGGAGCACTGTAAAATGTCAAGAAGGCCAGGTTGGATAGTGCTTTGAGCAACCTGGTCTAGTGTGAGGTGTCCCTGCCCATAGCAGGGGGATTGGAACTAGATGGTCTTTAAAGTCCCTTCCAACCCTAACCATTAGATGAGAATACATACTTGTTCAAATAACTGCTCAGTATTACAAGCTTACATATAAAGTCGAATTCATGGAACTGACCCAAAGACTATTGTTGCAAGTTAGTAATCTCGTTGTTCCTAAAGAAAAGAGCACGTATTTCCCGAGAAATAACCGTGGATGCCTGCCGCAGACGCCAAGCAAGCAAAGACAGCGGTACAGGCGGCTGCCGGGCCTGACGAACCGCTGCGCAGCGGTTTCAGGGGCAGAGTCGCGAACCCAGGGACTGTGGCAAGCCTCGGCCGGATGGATATCATCAGGTGTAACTTTCCACTCTGTCTGGAAACCGCAGGGAAAGCACCCTCACCGGACACAGACCAGGCCGCTCGGATAAGCTCCCAGCT
>NW_009943656.1:0-2401 GCF_000696875.1 Nestor notabilis
ACCCCCCACCCCCGATGTTAAATGGGACCACTCATCCTCCAGAGAGCTCTGGTAGTCTACTTACTTGATTTTGCTTTTTTTTCTTTGTTCATTAATTATTATCATCTGCTTACACAGGTGAATAATGAACTCCTGTAGCTCAAATGTCAATAGGGTACAAAAAGCAGTTTTAACAAAAAGGTACAAGCTAAGTGGAAGATGCGAGGGAGCAGCCAAACACAGACAAAATCAGCTGGTGTGGGAATGAAAAAATTCCCAGTTTGGTAGGCAGAGATCTTATCATGCTGGAGACCTCATCTTACTGCTTGTAGGACGTATCCGCCTGCAAAGCACCACACGTAGCTGTGGGGATCACTAACATGCCATTGCTGTGTTCTTGTCCATCTGTAAGATAAGCAACTATCAGAAATTATTATTTAATGTCTCTCTATAATCAGTGCAGTGGTATAAATACCTCTGGGTTGTTAGCATTTATC
The DNA here is from genome assembly GCF_000696875.1 of Nestor notabilis. Lineage (NCBI taxonomy): Eukaryota > Metazoa > Chordata > Aves > Psittaciformes > Psittacidae > Nestor > Nestor notabilis. The sequence goes on from NW_009943656.1 coordinate 477, forward strand.
TTCAGACATCCCTGGAGTGGGATGCATTTCCACTGAGGAGGGGGGTGAGAATAACTAACTTTGTATAGCTAAAATGCAGAGACAACTTCCATCCGCAGTCATTTCCTGGGGGGGTTGTGGTGTGTGTGATGGGTTTTTTTTCCTTTTTTTATTTTATTTTATTTTTTTTTTATTTCTACACCTGCATAACTTCATCCTGTTAGTATTCATAACCAGAATACTTAGCATGCACTGGCATTTAAAACTAAATTACGGTTAATAGTCTGTAACACATCAGTAGTAGCATGAAGTGCTACTTTGTGAGATAACAATGGATGCTGTAAATGGAACTTGATTTTTCACAATATCTGACTGTGGCATGAGAAAAGTGGAATCTAAATGGTCATGATACAATAAAGCATCTGTGGACTAGCTGAGGCACTAAATTAGCATTTTTTGATAAAGAATAGTGTGTTGCAAAGCCTGTAAACTATGCTAATAGCTGTATATTTGTAATTTGTAAAGAACATACAGCACATGCAGGTGGTTTCTTTTTTTGTATTGGCAGTGTTATGTCTTGTACCCAGGTATATATCCCATGAATTCCAGGCTTTCTCATGAACCAGAATTTTTGTTTACTGTTACTTTTCTTTTTTTGCTTTCATGGATTGGTCTTATCTATTATGTTTTGCTATAAACAGCATGTGATTCAAAGAAAAAAACACCCTGATTTCATCACATATTATTGTTGCTGTTACTTTGTACAGATGTTAAAACAAAAATCGTATGTTACTGCTATTCACCTTTTTATGGCAATTTCACTTCCTGTAGTCAAAGATAAGTCAGTGATGGCAAAACATGTGCTAGTGCTATAGTAAACTACTAGGTGTGTATTTATATTTTTGTTGTGGGCTAAGCAGTCTGGAGCAACTACAAAAACTAAAACTTTCGAATTAGAGACATTCAGTTGGCTAGTCTCTAAACAGAAGCTTATTGCAACAAGTTTTAAATGGCAGGAGGAAAAAAATCCCTTCTGTCTGCTTGGTAGTTTGTCAGAGATTCTCAGAGGTATGCTGGCTGTGCAGTCATTTCCACGGAGATACATGTGAATTTTAGTAAAACCAGACAGGCCTCTCCAACTGGGGTTTGCAGGCATACTATATAGAAACAGTGGATGGAAATCAGCAAAAGAGCTGGATATTTGTGCTCGGCATGCATGGAAATATGCTAATGCACTCTTATGTAAATGGACTTAATGGAGAGAATGGAAAGTGTCCAGCTACAATAGCTAACTTTTTAAGTCTCAGCATGCTTAGTATGCTGTTCAGCCTGGCTGACCCAAAAGAATAACAGAATCATTAGGGTTAGAAGGGACCTCTGGAGATCATCTAGTCCAACCCTCATGCCCAGGAAGAGCCACCTAGAGCAGGTTATAAAGGAGTATGTCCATGGTGAGTATAGGACGTCTCCAGTGAGACTGCACATCCCTGGCCTGCCTGTTCCACTCCTCTGCCACCTTCGACATAAAGAAATTCTTCCTCACGTTGAGGTGAAACTTCTTGTGTTTTAGTTTATGACCACTGATCCTCGTCCTGTCGTTAAATCAAATGACTACGAAGAACACTGCTACCTGGTTTTCCAAAGGGCCTGGCATGTTTGCACTTGTCTGTGCATGACACGCTATGCACACCCCACCTTGAGAGAAAAAGGTGATTTGTTTTTAAAGGCTGTGCTGCTCTAATTCTGTATTATTCTCTGGTGTTTTGTAGCAGGGCAGGCTCAGAGACTGCCGGACTCCGATGATGAGCAGCACCCGAATTTGGAGCACCCACCAGCTTATGGACGTCATCCACCTCAAGGGGGGCAGGCCGCGGCTAGCGAAGGGGGCAACCCAGGCAGCAGGGCGAGCCCACCGCAGGGATGTGCCCTTCCGAATGGGAGTGTGA
>NW_009943657.1:0-12262 GCF_000696875.1 Nestor notabilis
AACCCTAACTATTCTATGATTCTGTGATCCTGGCCTGGTGCCTGCCATTTGGGCTGTGGCACCTAAGAGAGGTTACAACAGCATAGGTGAGTGCCAGCATGTATTCTCTTCCATCGTAACTGCTCCTGTAGCTGCCATTACCTCATAGAAACTGGCTGATAATTTCAAAAACACTTGTTCCTCCATGAAAGAGGGGGTCACACAACTCACATTTTTGGCAAGGTAGGAGCACAGAGTGCTGTTGACAGGTTTGGTTCACACCCTGGTTTCTCTGAGGGAGAGTTGTTCCTGTGCCCAATTTAGCAGACTCTCTCCCATGGAGAGCTGCAATTTGCTGTGTGGTTTTTAGATGCCCTGGATCCCCTAGAGCTCACTGCTGTCCACTGACTCTCCACCCGGCAGGATTGTCTCCATGCTGATCCCAGTGACCAGTCGCACCCGCATCAAGCGCAGTGGCATCAGCCCCTTGCACTTAGCAGCTGAACGCAACAACGATGACATCTTGGAAGAGCTGATCGATGCTGGCTATGATGTTAACACTGCTCTGTCCAACGAACGGTCCTGCCTTTACGAGGACAGACGCACCACCCCCCTCTATTTTGCTGTTTTTAACAACAACATCTATGCAACAGAGCTCCTGCTGCAAGCTGGAGCCAACCCCAATGTAGACCTCATTAACCCATTGCTCATCTCCATCCGCCATGGCTGCCTGAAGACCATGAAACTGCTCCTTGACCATGGAGCAAACATTGATGCCTATATATCAAGCCACCCCACTACGTTTCCAGCTACCATCATGTTTTCAATGAAGTACCTTTCTGTGCTGAAGTATCTCCTGGATCTGGGCTGTGATGCAGGTTCCTGTTTTGAGTGTCAGTATGGAAATGGCCCTCACCCTGCATTAAATTACAGACGGGACAGACTTAATGATCCTCAGCTGTCCAAGGAGCCAACTGTAGTACAGGTAAGCACTTTACAGTCTACCTACAGTACTTCTGAGGGTGTCTCTTACTCATGTATCTTGACAACTTTAATGTATTTCTTCTCCCATCTTTCCTGTGAGAGAAGATGCCTTTATTCCTACTTTATTTACAGGAAAAAAGGCTCAAGAAGAGTCTGTGAACATTTCAAATCCAAGTTTGATGACAGCACATGGTAGGCAACAGCCATTGTGGCCCTAGCTTGAATTTGCAGTGAATTATACCCATCTTGACAGCCTTGCTGTCAGATCTACAATAATTTTTTTCCTCTGGACCTGAAGTGCCAGGAGTGACAGACAACGTCATATGGGCGGTAGCATGTGGGTGGTAGCATATGGGCAGTCTACTTGCTTCTTGGTTTATTTGCCCTTTAAGATTTGTTTTGTCTGATATGGAATTTAAGCTCCTGGCTAAATTAAAATTGGTAGTGTTTCACTTTATGTGGGTAAACTAGTGAATGTAAATAGTTGTAATTTCCAAGCCTACTGGATAGGCAGCCTTGGAGAGAAAGTGTAAATTGTTATATTAGCTATATGACTCTGCATTATATTCGAAGTTTTCAAAAGAGATTAGGAGATTTAGATCCATGATTTCAAAGCCAGTTACAGATTTTAAATATCCAAGTTTTACACATGTATCTTTGCAATCCTTCCCAAAGTGCAGCTGGGTTTACCTTCCATTGGGCTGGAACTGGATTCTCAATACCCTAAAGGATTTTTTTCTGATCTCTGTATGTTGACTTCTTCCAATATATCTCAAACAAAATCTGACCTTCCAATACAAATTTGCTACCCTTCAACATGCAATACGATAAAGAAATCTCAGCACGTCAGTCTTTCTATTTCGCAAAGAACTAGGGAAGAAATAAATTAGCTTTCACCTACTTTAAGTATAGTTTTGAGGGATTCAGAAGAAAGTGTCATTTGGCCCTTGAGAGTGTATATCACAGCAAAATTGCTTTGGATACCACATTTTTATCACAGAAAAATTAATAAAATATACTACTCTAGTTCTTGAACCATTATGGGGTAGCATGTAAAGGGAATGGAAGGCTGGAATTCCAAGACAAAGAAAGAGGGTTTGTCTATAGCACTCTATTGTATCCTACCTACTCAAAAATAACTCTGTACTTACTTATTTAAGCACAAGATTTCCTCTGGATTTCACCTAAAACTAATGTTAGTGCCTAACAAAATATTAGGTCACTCACAGTCATCATCCCAAACGTCAGACTACAGGAGGCAGAGGTAGCAAAAGCTATATAAAATTATATATGTGCCTAGAGAGAGACTGGTGAAGGACAAATGCATATGAGGAAAAAGCAGTCCCTTCCCTCCAATATTATTTTAAATTTGCTTCCCAGTGTTAGGAATTTGGCTAATAAAACTAAGGCTTGTGTGTTGTAGCTTCATGACATAGTTGTGATATGGCTTGTATTCTGAAGTATAGAGGATCTTAGGAAGCTATAGACTTCTCCACACAAAAGATGTGCATTTTTTTTAATTTTTTTATATAAGATTACATAAGGATAATAAATCTGAATGATCAGTCTTTGTACAGTAAAGACTATTAGCTACTGGAAGTGGATTTGAAAACTGTGTAACTATAAATCACTATCGTTGCTAGTAAATTAACGTGTCCTGGAGAAAGTGAACCCAGAAAAATGGTTGCTGACTCACTCCACGTTTCCAGAATTGCAGTGTCAAAAACGTGGAAGTGGAGAGTGAAGTATCCTACTGCCGCGAGAGGGCATTCAGGGGCCTACCGAGACTGCAGGCTCTGAGTCACTTTGTCCCTGAGTCAGTCCCACTGCCTGTAGTTGCAGGTTTGAATTATTTTTCTTTGTTTAGCTATGCTTCTTTTCCTGCAAGCGTTTTGGAACATTTTTATTCTGGAAAATGTTTTTGTAAAGTGAGCTTGTCAACAGGAAAGAGAGAAAAAGACAGGCAAGGTCTCTGGCAGAGATAAGAAGAGAGAAGATCCAGTGGTTTATTGTCTTACATGTGTGTCCTCATTTAAACTCTGACAGAGTGGAGTTAGTATTTGGAGGTAGTAGTTTGCATGTCCTATGGGTAACTGCATGTCAAGGGCACATGCATTGGAGAATGACAGCCCAGTATACTAAACTGAACTTCCTATAAGTGGTCCAAGTAGGAAACTGGGTTGTCTGCTGGGATCCTCCTGACATTACTGCATTTAATTTTCCTGGGAAAACCTACATGGTGTAATGCCCAGTGGAGGAAAAAAAAAATTCAGAAGGGTAGTAAACACCTCCATGAATGTTCTTACCTTCAATAAAATTGCCTTATAATTTTCTGCAGCTTTATTCTTTCCTAGATGAGTTAATATAATTTTATTTCTGAATAACAGTATCCACACTAAAGTTTAATGCATTTTGAGTTAGGGTTTATGCATATATAATCAAATTTGATCTAGTTACAGGAGCTTAAACTGAAAGAGGTTTAAGCTGGTGCATTTTCTTTCCTGTTTAGAGTGGGCTTGGAGGGTGCTTGCAGACAGTCTCAGTGACTAAACTGATGGATGGTGCTTAAGCCACCATCATTCATTTGGGTTTGTCTATGTGTCTGCTTTCTTATCCACACAGAATAATTTAACTCATGTTAAACTTTCTGGCTGCTCACATGCAGATACATCCACAGATATCTTCATCACATGGAGCACTCTAACAGAGATAGATGAAGCTGTCTGGTATAATATACATATTTAGATTAAAGCAGGAAAAGAAGTCACTACTTTTTTGAAACGAGACTGCTTAAAATCAGGTCTTTAAGTCTGTTCTTATCTCTACAAGCAGCCCTCCATGCAACAGCTCTGAGTACACTGCAGCTCACACTGGGAGCAACAGAAAATTTGCCTGATCCAGGATTGAGTAAGGAAGACACCTCTATATTAGACCCAGGATAGCTCGCCCATGAGCAAGTAAAAATGCCAAGGATTCATCTATGCAGTTTCCCCAGACGTGTTTCTAGTAAGGTGCTTGGTACCCAATAGCTGCAGATACTAGTGGGTTCACAAGAAGCAGGAGATGCTGTGCTCTGCCAAATTTCCCTCTTTCACTTTGAACAAGTTGCCCCACAGAGCCCCTCTCAAGAAGGGAAAGGGAGCTAGCAGGCTGGGTGACAGTGCCCTAGGCTGCACGGACCTCTCAGCAGCTTCCTCACTGTCTTGGCACAAAACTCCTCTGCCTTCCCATTTCTCCAGAAGTAGGACGTGTGGACCCCGTAAACAATTCAGTATCCTTTCCATGTTCCAGAGCTAGGAATTCAGCAGGGATTTGTGTCCTGCTGTGGTTGTAAAGAGGCAATTCTAACCTCAGCTGCAAAAAAAAAAGAGGCTTTAGTTGGAGTTTTATGAAGGGGAACTGATAATTGCCCTCTTGACTGGTAGTATAGTGGGACCACCAAAGACATTGGTGCTGTTGCTATCTTGCAGTTTCCACAAGTGCACTCATGTCCCATTAACAGTAGTCAATCTATTTTTCCTTGAAGTTTTGTGAAATGGTGTCTACTCCAGAGATTAGTCGCTGGGCCGGGCCAATCATCGATGTCCTTCTGGATTATGTGGGTAACGTGCAGCTCTGTTCCCGGCTCAAGGAGCATATTGACAGCTATGAGGACTGGGCTGTCATTAAAGAAAAAGCAGGTATGGTCACCCGGTAGAAAATCTGACACAAATAGTCCTGGTTTTGGATTCAAACCCTTAGTCACCCTGTCTAATTAGTATTCATCCCTTAAACTTGACAGGATTCCTCTACTGAGACTAGATGACATTTTGGACCACATATGAGGCACTAGGAACTGTTGGGGTGTCACCAACTCTGTGATGTTAAATGTACAGCAGCAGTGGATCTGACTCTCTGGGAATGAGCACTGACAGCACAGGAGGGCCATTTGGCTGCATCTGGGGTGCAGTCAGAACAGGGCAGCTGGGCAGCATGACCATCCCCACAGCAACCCAGAAGACGCCAATGGCCTTTAAAGACTTTACTAATATTCTGCCCCCCTAAATAAATTTTCCCTCAGGATCTAAAGTCTCTCATACGCATTATCAGAATTAGTTTTCTGGCACCAAGCTAAATTTGGTACTTATCACGTTTATTTTCAGTGGAAAGGCTGAGTACTGAGAAGGAAATTGTTCAAATCCTCCTAGAAAACCCATTGCTAAGGCTTAGATGAGATACCGTGTGCCATTCTCCAACCCCACTTCCTTCCCCATGTCGTGCCTCAGAATAGATGAGCTGCCATCAATGCAAGTTACATCATCCCTCCGTTACAGAAAAAGCCCTCTTTTTTTCATTCCTCCTTCTCCCATTTTGCTCTTGCCACTGACCTGGCTCAGCCAAGATGTCCCTCTCAAGTTTAAACCTGTTTGGCTCATGTTTCTGACCTGCCTGTCTTTCAGAGCCCCCAAGACCTCTTTCCCATCTTTGCCGCATCAAGGTACGAAGCCTGGTTGGAAGAAACCGCATTAAACTTCTTGACACCTTGCCTCTCCCAGACAGACTGATTCGATACTTACAGCATAATTACACACAGTGACCCAAGGCACACTGGACACGCAGCAGCTTCCCGGCATGACACCCAGCATCATCAGCATGGCAAGGGCCCACATTGTGCATGGTGGGGAGGAAATGCTGCTGGCTTGGTCAAGCGTCCTCCAATGACTAATCCAAGAAAAATACACTTCTGAAGCATGAGAGAAGAAAATGGAAGAGACAGGGAGCCAAACACAGGACTATTGTTAGGTTTTCCAAAAGAAAACATATGATTCACCTCAAAGCTTGGTCTGCAAAGAATGAGAAATGAAAGCCAATACTGAAAACCAAGCAGTGCTGAAGCAAGTATCAGTGAGGAATTCAAAGGTACCCTGGGGTTGTGGTGGAGATTAGCATCCCTACTGTACTCAAAATTCAGAAATTGTCAAGAGTCAACATGTTTGGGGAAGCAAACACATTTCCTTCACAACAGATTTTTATTTTAGTTTCTATTCTACTGTTTGGACTTATGCTAAGTGTGCTGGTTGCTAATTGTCTGATACTTTGACACCATCTTGCTAACACTTTTGTTTTCTTTTTTTGAACCTTTCTTATTGAGTACTTGATTTCTGAACATTCAAATCTCAGAACTTTTTAATAGACTAAAATCCAGAAATTCTGATTCCTATAAAAGTCAAGGAAAGGTTTCATTAAAGAAAGATGTAAGAACTGTATTTGCACATAGTGAATACAGTTCATTTTGCATTACATTTGCAGTAAGAAAAAAGTGAAATTCTGCTTGAGAGCATTTCCTAGATTGGGGATTGGAAACAATTCTGAGTTCTTGGTGTTTTTTCTTTTGGGAGGAGAGCTGGGTGTGAATTAGAAGTGGCTGCACAGTAAACAGTAGCTTTACTTTGTCATGGAGCTGGTGTCAGGACAGAACAAAGCCCTAGGGGAGCAGGAACAGAAATGATGTGAAAGACAGAGGTGAGGTATGTAGGGAGATGCAACACTGATAAACCAACTTTATCTGTTCCTTCTCTAGGAGATCTTGTCCCTACAAAACTCAGCCTTTTTTACCCCTTGGACCTCTGTAGCTACTACAATACCGTCACTGGAAGAGAGGTTATTTCAAAATTACGGAAGTGAGACTGAGATTTACGAAAATACCCAGAATTAGGCTTCCAAATCCTTATACAGATGCCTAAAAAATGTCAAGTTGTTTGCGCCAGGTGTAATTCCACTTAAGCCAATGGGACCGCATTTGGTGTCAGATATTACTGAGGCAAAATAAAAGTCTTAGGATTTAGCCCTGAATTTCCTGACTTTAGAGGTCTGAAGTGTCTATCAGCTCCCTTTGACATTGAAAGTTATTATCTCAGCTTCTTTGAAAATTAGGTCACCTATTTACAGCTCAGATCCACAACTGATTTATGGCAGCTTAACAAGTTACCATCTATCAGCTGTACCACTATAATTGTCCGTGAAATTCTTTTATTGAAGTTTTTAACAAGTCACATTCCCTCACAGCTGGGGAGGCCGAGGAGCCCATGAAAGGTTATTGGCAGTGACTACAGCTCAGTTGACAGGTGTGACTTGCTGAACTGATTTGATGAGTGCCTTATTTTTAACTAGGCACCCAAATAAGGATGGAAGAACCTAAATTTGGAACTAAGTCTTTGCAGATCTTATGCTAGACGCACACTCATTCTTACCTTAGGTGATAAAGGAGCTGTGCATCATGGTTTGTTTGGATTCCCCACCAGAGATCTGACAGATCTGGTTTTGTTTGTTGGCCTGCACGCCATCCATGGAATCAGACAGAAATGTAGGTAGGGAAAATGCATTGCACTGAGTTTTATTTGTGTGGAGTTTTATACCTTAACACAGGACTAAAAGTGTGTTGCACAAATACAAGTCTGGGCACACGAGTTCAGATTCTGTGATGGTTTTCTGTGAAATGTGTTCAGCACTTGTATGACAGGATGTGAGCAGAAGAAGTGGTTACAGCTATGGGCACTCTGTCCATAGCAGTCCCCTTCCCAAATTCAAAGGAAGTTGAAAAATGAACAGAGTTTCAATTCACACTGAACAGTGATCTTCTTGCAAAGCTTTGGAAAGTCAGGTGAGATTTCCCCTACTGCTGAAATTTTGTCAACTGGATTCCGTTACTACCAGTTTAAGATCTAGCCCCTTGTCTCCTGCAGTGTGAACAGGGAATTGCTTCAGGTTGAAAAAATACTGGGTGGAGGGAAAGTGATGGAGAATAGGAAACCTTTAGACCAGTTTTGCCAGTAAAGGCCCTGTAGGGCCTTTAGAAAGGGCCTAATAAAAAATTGCCTGTGGAGTTTGTGCAGCTCTCACTTTATGGTGCTTGAGCAGTGAAGGTCTGGGTCTTACTCATATTGATATAAATCAGAAGAAAATTCCTTGAAATTAAATGAGTGTAACAGAATCATAGAGGGTGATGGACATAGACACAGCTTAGTGAAGACCATGTACTTAAGTGCTTGTTTATGTTCAATGACAGTCCTGGAGACAGCTGGCTAGTAGAAGGATTCAGTCACCAACTGCATGTATAACCACGGGGGTGGGATTTCATAACCTATCCCAAACTGGAAATTTTCCCTGAGCCAACACTGTTATGTACACAAAAGTCTTGCTGGTTGCAATTTCTTTTTCTGTCCTTGGGGAAGTTGAAACTGGGTTTGAGTGGAGCAAATATGGAAAGTCCATTTCTTATTTCAACTAAGGGACTTTCATGTCTATTGGGAGACCCATGTCCTGGTTGCTTTCAACCATCTGTCCTGAGCAGGAGGTTCACTGAGCTGGAGAGCACTGGTCTGATGGGTATGTACCACAACTGCAGGAAGAAAAGCGCACATTGCACACAGAAACTGAGGAGAGAAGAGTCTGTTAGAAGGGGAATCTGGTAATTACAATGTTACTGAGTCATTTCTGCTTGATCTTCACACAGCCAGTTTACATTTATTTGCACTGAAATGGAGCCTGCTACCTCTCCACTCCAGACATTGACACAGTATTTTGTGCGCAGTACTGAATCTGCGCAATTTCAATGTGCTTTCAATGCATCTATCTACAAGTTACCGTGAAAAGACAAATACCCCAAAACCCAAACAAACCAGGTTTTGTAAGCAGATCAGTAGTTCTAGTGCAAGAAAAAATAGCTTGTTTTTACTGAGTGTGATAGACAGACTCCTTCAGAGATGATGACTTTATGTGAAATGTTCTACAAATATTTCATGACCAGGTTACTGTACTTTTTTTACTGCAACATGTGCAATTCACTTGATGTTCTTGTGCACTTTTTGATTTTTTTATTTCATTTTGTATGAAAGCTTTTTCATTTACCTCTCCCTTCCCATTATTTATATAAGGTATTGTGGTTTTAACAGTTTAAATTTGCATTGTTGTAGTAAATAACAGCTTTTGAATGTTATGTTTCCATCTTTCAAACAAAGTATGAATAAACAAGTAGATTCTGAAGGGCTGTCAGCTGTCCTGAATAGCAACATTGAACAACCAAACACAAAAATAGCCAGGAAAAGTCTGAATCAATCCAAGCTTGGACAATTAATAATTTTGATGTTCATCTCAGGGATGAGAGAACAGTATTGCTAGAGAGCAGACAGAGTTGCTATTCTTTGCAAACCTTTTGGAAAATCTCACACATCCCCATTCAATGATTTTGAATATACTTAACAATTGTCTTCTGTTCATTTATGTTTTACTTCATTGCTGCATCAGTTCAGAGCCCCAGCAAGGGCCACTGCCTGCCCTGGGCTGGGCAGGGAAGTTTCATGTCACAAAGGATTTTAAGGATTTTAAAAAGTAACATCAGTTTAAATCTGAGGGTAAGTGCATAAATATCTCTGTGTCAGAGGTCGTTTGGAACAGTCTGGTTCAATCCTTCATCATAACTTAAAAACATGCTATTCTACTACATGGAAAATGTACAGCAACATACATTCAAATAAAAGACAGTTTAAAAGAAGAAAAAGAAAACAAAGAATTTAATAACCAAAAGGTAGAAATTTTATTTTAACTCTCTTATTTCTCTGGATTTCTTCAGAAATAAAATTTCTACAGAGGCTATCCACTTTGCCAAGTGTTTTAATTTTGATAGAAACCCATATTCTGGTGTGATATGCAGCACTTTCAAATTTCCCTTCTGAACTTGAGCAGGAACATTTGTTTACAGCAATCAGTGTAATAATTGTGGTTCTTTACACGAATTTCTCTGGTCACCCAGATGGAAATCCACATCAATGCCAAGAAAGCTCCTTTGCATTGACAGCATTGAGACAGAGTTCAGCATCTGGCTTCATCCGGATTTTAACAGTGACACAGGGCTATTGGTGTGAGAAAGCACCCCTATTTCCATGTCAAAAAATTCCTTGTCTATAGTTCTGCAAATTTATAGCTGTAGTTCTCCTCCCTTTAACTTAAATGAGGGTACTGCCTCTAATTTATGTTAGAAAATCTTGTTGAGAGGGACAGAGTTTCTTCATGGATTTTTTTTTTTCCAAACAGACAAAAAGGGAAAGACATCTAAGTGTATCCATATCTTTATTTCTGGATCAAGAACTCACCTGATGTCCTTAACCCTTAGATCAGCTCTTTGGTACCTTGCATGTAGTTGCAGATATGTGCTGCCATTTCCTGCTCTCTTTCGTATAGGAGTAGTCTATACAAGCCTGGTACATATATTAAGTGCTGGTGGCAGGCAGAAAGCAATGAAAGCCATATCCATTTCTGCTTTTTGCCTGCTGGACAAACACATTACAGCCATTGTTTCTGTAAGTAAACATTGGTGGGATATATTGTGAGGTTTGGGAAAAGAATGAGCTACTTTTAGCCTGAGAACAGTTCATATCCTAACAGAAGTTGCAACCTGGTTATGTAACACCAAGCCCCATCAGAAGATCTAAAATAATACTCTACGATTGCTTAAGATGATAAATTTTTCATTATTGCAATGCACTCAAAGGAAGTGTTGCCTGTTTTTTCCCCTTACAGAGATACCAAGGGTCATGGGGAGCTATGCTAGACAGAGACCAAGCCAATTGAGGCCATTTTTTATTGAATCCTGGGAGAAGTTCCCATTAGCTTCAACAAGAGCAGGCCCTGGAAGACCACGGGTGTCCATACTTACCCCCCCCCCCATACACTTCTCTTGACCTCAGTGATTTTCCCCAGTATAACTGAATAGATACATAGGGCTGCAATATTAAACCTTTCAGAGCTCATGTTCTGTGCCTTAGCACTACTTATTCCAGAGGTTAAGAGAAACCTAAGTTTTAAAAAATCCCTTATTAACTTCTTTAATGCCAATTTGTTAAAATAATTGGGAAAATACCAGGCAAATCATCTGTAGACAGGTCTTGTGATAGCATCTTAAAATCAGGCAAAATAAAAGATGTCTGTGAGCCAGAAATCAAGGCAGTGTATTCTGTACACTTTTTTCTTCTATCATATTTTATGGGTTTGCATTCAAGTAATACAGTTTCTCATTTGTTCTATTGATGCAGAACAATTCCTAATGTGGAAATTCATCCTGCTTCCATTTGCACCAGTTTAACACTAGCTAATTTCCCATCCCCAGAAGAATTGATTTTGATTTATATCACTCTGAATAGGCAGAGTTTTCAGCCCTCGTGTCTACACACCAGTTGCAAATCAAACCTGTGCCCTACCCAGTGGGGCAAAAATAAGCAGACTGCATTTGCAGAATCCCCAAAATAAAATTACCTCTTTTCTTCCTATAACTTTTTCTTTTAATTCTCTCAGTATTTACATGCCAGAAGAGCTTAAATCAATTCACAAGTGTGATTTCTACATTAAATACCATCCTTCCAGTCTCTTGCACGCAAAAGGAAGTGACCTGAATATCTTGACTTCTCTGGAATTACTTTAAAGTACAAAAACTGTTTGAATGGGTTTAATTCACTTCATTTCACTGCTGTTGCTGCAGGGCAAACCTGGAAAGATCTTCCCACATGGTGGAGGTCTCCTAGATGCTGCAAGTGTGGCTATGAATGGCCCGCAGCCCTGCTTGCCGCAGCTCAGACAATGCCCACCGATGAAAGAGCCCTGTCTGCCTTATGCTCCATGCCACCAGCTTCGTAAGGCTTATTCCTGATTTACACCTGTATACTGAGAGGAGAGTGGAGCCCGAGGAGCTTTCCAACAGTTACTAACTCACTCCAGCATGCCCACAAGGAAGAGGGTGTGTTTACCTGCCTCCTTCGCCCCGCCACTCCACACTGTCAGCAGCTCACGCCTGGTGCCTGACCGGGCGTTTCAGTCCACTCTCAGGAGCTGTGGTGTTCAGCGTGACTCCAACACCCGCTGGCTAAAGATAGCTGAAAACATTGAAGATCGGCGGGGGGACAGCAGGCTTGGTGGGGATGGGTTTCAAAACCACAGGCCTTTAGAGTTTCTGCCCCATGCCATCGGCCTCTTTGCAGAAGTGCGGCACCTCCGCTGGCAGTGCGGCCGCGCTCTTCCTCCACAGCCCCAGCCCCAGGAAGGGCGACGGGGACAGCGTGCCCGGGGGCTGGTACACCCCGGGCCCAGGGCAGGGGAAGGGACAGCAAGTCCAGGCACCCACCCGGCCCGAGAGGACCCCAGCAGGGTCCTTCTCCCCAGCATGTGGGGTAGGCTCGGGGGAGCTCTCTAGGCTGGCAGTGTCTGGGCTCCGTTTGCTTTTCTTCACCTCAGAGGGAGGAGGGTCTCTGGGGGCTGGGAGCCCCTCGGGGCT
>NW_009943658.1:0-7861 GCF_000696875.1 Nestor notabilis
GTCAGGGGGCATCCCACAGCACTGCTGGGGACATTCCACAACAGGTCTAGGGGTGACATCCCGCAGCAGGTCTGAGGGACCATCCTAGAGCTGTACAGGGGACATCCCCCAGTATGTGAGTTTGTCCTGCAGCATGTGTGGGACATCCCACAGCAGATCTTGGTGTTACATCGCTCAGAATGTTGGGGACATCCTGCAGCCGGTAAAGGGGATCCTACCACAGATTAGAGCCCAACCCACAATGGGCAGTGGTAGCCCATAGCTGCTGGACCCAGTCTGGAAACCTGTCTCTGCTTCAGCACCCATGTTGTCTCTGTTTCTCAAGCTCCCTTGCCTGCAACAGACCCAGTGGTTCTCCTGCCAGTCCCAGCCCTGATGTTCCTCCTGCTCCCCTCTATGAATAGGAACATTCTGTCGGCCCCAGCCAGGCCTCTGTGAGCCCCAGCAGTGCTGTGGGTATAGTTGGGTTGGGGGAGAACAACATGCTGGCTGCACCTCACCTTGTCTAGGGCAGGGGAGCATCAAAGCAAATTTACCCCTGTAAGAACTGAATATACCGCAGCTCCTGCTTACTGTGCTTGGCCCAAGAGATGCCAATGCCAAGTAAAAGAGTAATGCTCATGTATACTTCTTTCTTCACCCTACTCCTCTGTGGACCTGTCTGAGCATCAGGGCAGTCTGGATCCCAAAACCCCTTGGAACTCATGTTCTCCTGCTCACCACCCTGCCTGTGCTACCCCCCTTCTATGCAGGCAGCCCCTGCCCCTGCCTGAGCCCTCCTGGCTCCCACAGCACCCAGAGACATGGGGAGGAAAACAGCAATCTGCTTCAGCAGGGCTGGATCCACCCAAAGGTCTGGGGGGAAGATGGTGGGAAGAAGGGGCAGGGGGAGATGGGACCCCCTCTTTGGAAGCCACTAGCTCCTTTCAGTGCTAATGCCAGGCCATGGTCGACTGTCTCAGTGACCCCCTTTTTCTAGATGCACACCTCAAATTCAACACAAGCCAAACTTTAATGACTAACTTGGGCACCTCTGTCCCCGGTGGAGGGAGGACATCAGAGCCCAGTGACTCTCAGTAAAATACATGCAGTTTCCTTCCTTGCCTCTCTCTCTGTTTTTCTTATTTTCTTTACTTTACTTTTCCAGCTCTATATACTTCTCCTTCCTTTCCTCTCCCCTCTAACTCCATTTTTGCCCCTTTTCTTGGCTCTGTGTCCCCACTTCCACCTCTCCGGTCCCTCCATGCACCCTCCTCCTCCTCCGGTGTCTCCTGGTCTCACACATAAGTCCCTGTTTTGTCAGACTTTTCAAATTCTCTTTTTCTAAACAGGAAGGCTGAGCTTCTGCACATTTCCCTGAGACCTCAAACAGTCTCTTTCTTTGGCTGAGGTAAGTTTAAGTGCAGCTGAAAGGGAGCATATAACTCACTGAGTGTCTCGGTGTGCCCCTGCTGGGTTCAGTCCTGGTCAGGAGCTGTCGAATCCGTTCGTTAGCAGCATCCCCTCGGGGGGGTTAGTCTGTCTGGTGGTGTTTTCATTACAAACCTGACCTTTTTGGGTGCTTATGGTTATTTTGTGAAAGTGCACTCAAATATGGGCTGAGTAAATAGAGCCTTACTTCAAGGATGCCTTCAAATTGGGATGAGACAATTTTGACGTGAAGGTATTAAAAATAACTGGGATAGATCCTCAGCTGTTAGGAACCACATGGCTGGCCTGAACCATCACCAGTTTAAGCCAGGTAAAGGGATTAGCTTGTTTTAAGTTTTATTTGTATCATAGAAACGAAAAATGAATGTAACCCAGGAAAGATCATTTTTACATTCCCCAGGTGTCCAGAACTTTAAAAACCAAATGATCATTTTCAGCTCTAACCCTCCTGATCCTTCAAAAACATTACAGAATTGAGGGGAAATAAAATGTGGGGAGGACAGAATTTTGTGCACTCTTACGTAGACTCAGTCATTTCTTGTAAAAGCCATTTTACAATAAAAGGTATCATTTATGAAAGGTTGCCAAGTCATCAGCCTGGAAGGGCAGTATTACACATTAAGTTGGGTATGCTATAGCCTGATTAGCATCCACTTTTGTGTCAATATTCTTACTATCTACTTGTACTAAAAACTGTTTTGCTATTAGAAGAGATTAATTTAAACATCTATGTGGCCTTTAGGTGATTACAAAATTGTAATGAAGCATTAGTTAAGTCCAATTAAGTTATTTCTGTTCTTAAAAGAAGTGACAGCTGAGGAGGTGAATCTCTGAATTTCAGTGTTGTTGCCTCCTAGATAATTGTTCAACTACAACAGTATAAAAATCTACAGTGTCTTATATGTGAATCTTCGTACTGCCCATCTCATAGATGAACCAGAATTTCAGAAGTTTTTATTTCTTCTGTTCCACTTTGAAGGATAGCCTCATATTAGTTAGTTTAAAAGGGTTTTTTTGCATAGGTGGGATTTTACTGAACCAGTTCTGAAAAATGCAGCATTTCTCTTAGTATTTCTTTCTGTCTTTGGTGGTTCAATACCAAAACCAACTCGGAGTGCACCTGAGGACAAGGAGAGACAGCACGGCATATAACCCAACCTAGTGCAAGAGCAGCTTTCCAGCTCCTTTTACACGATCACAATTGACACAGATACCTTCCCCATTCCTCCAGCAGATACTTGTCCAACTGACATCTGTGACACTATCCCACTATCAGTGAATCTACCCCATAAGAACTTTTTTCCTCCCATAGGAAAACACACAGCAGAAGGATTCAGTGTCATTACCTGTGGGTAAGGCTTCAGTGGAGCTACAGCTTTGGCTATGCTTGGGTAGGCTTAGGCTTCTCCCCAAGAGGGAACCCAAGAAGTACCATTTTCAGATCACCTTCACACTAAACATCTTCTACCATAAAAACTCTAGTATCAGAATTAGGAAATATCACTCCGAATTAATCATACGAACTTTAGATTTGACACAGTACGTTAACAATCATCAGAAAGTCCTCAGTTGGTTTAAGAACCCAGAATGAAATACCTATTTTTAGCTTTCAGTGCGGTTGGTAGCTCTTTCTGGTTCTTCTCAAAGCCTCAATTTTACTGAAAGCTAACTGTCTATGAGTAGGCATTCAAATAATTATTTGGCCTATTCAAGTGATAATGCACTACAGAGTTTACAGATTTTTGAAGACTAAGAATGTGAATACATCAGCTATCTAAAAAGATAATTTTCTCATAAAAGAAATGAGAAAAAGCATGTAATGTGAGAGACAGGAGAATTATCTTTTTGTCCTAAAAACTCTTAATAACGACAGTATCTAATTTGTTTAATCTTTCACACTATGTATCCAACAATGATCTAAATTCAGCAAAGTGGTGCAAGTTTGCTGACTCTCATACAGGAAAAATACACTTATCTGTATCAGATGCTTATACAGATTTGTAGTGTATAGGTGTGGAAGTTCACCAAAAGTATGGAAGACCTCAAATCAGTTGTCTTTAGTTCCTGAAATAACCTGGACACACAGTTCATGCAAGAACATCCGAATTTCTAAGCTGTAACCTGAGGGTTACACCTTGGGTCTCACCCAACACTGTCTGCTTTAGGTCAATAATTCATGTTCAGTGAAGCAGAATTGGCCCAAATGATTGCCTTCGTAGGCAACCAGTCCAAGACCCTTCTCAATCTATCGTCCTCTGTCTTGGGGATGGTACAGAAGGCAGAAGAAGCCCTTTCTGCTTGTCTTGGCATTAACTTGGGTCCCCAGAATTTACCCAACTACCATTTACATACATTTACGTAGCAAAGATTTTTGTAAATTACTTCTAAGTTTTCTGCCTCTCTCTGATGTGGCTGAAGTTGGCCAATGCCTTCACAAGTTACTGGCAGTGGGCTGGCTGAGAAATGGAGGCTTTGTACCTGCAACTTTCACTAAGACTTTAAAACTCAGCTGGGATCTGAAGTGCAACTGGCTTAGCAAGTCTGGGCACCCACCAGTGTGATCCTACATTGTGTAGACAGCAGTTTGCGTCATTGTGTACCGCACAGAAAATGAAAGGCAATTTAAGTGGTAATACGTAATTCTCACACTTGTAGTTGCCTTTGGAGATGTCCATGAGGCTGCTGCTTGTGTGAACTTGTAGGCACATCTGAGAGGTCAGAACGTATCTGCCCTGGGATGGGATGCAAGGAAGCAGCATGGAGAGCAGCAGCAGCAAGCCTACCTGTAGCCATGCAGCAGCCAGTTGTACAAGGAACCACTTACTGTGAAGGGGACACCTTGCTCCCATGGTTCAGTGAGCCACAATGGTCCTTCTTCATGATTACACTCCAGGCTCATAGCTGGCCTCTTTTGACATCAAATACACTAATAATTTTTTTTTAAAGTCTTAAGAGATGTGCAGATTTGGGGATTAGAAGAGGCCTTATAGTCTGAATTCCTACCAAGTCAAGCCATATGTTTCATTAGTGAATCCTAAATACAGGAAGATAAGTCGTGTTTTAAACTAGCACGTATCTCAAGAGCATTGACTTAAAACAATGAGGAATTCACCACTTCCCTCAACAAACTGTTCCAACTATTAAAACCTCATTTCCTCTTTGAATTTCATGGATTTTGATTGGCAGATGATTTTATACCCTCTAATATCAGGAATTTTCATCTTCTGCATGTAATTATAAGCTGAGAACAAATCCTACAACACCTGTTTATTAACATTGAGCCCTCTCACTCTCTTGCTATGAAGGAGCATTTTTGTCACCCTCAAATTATTCTGGCAGCTCATCTCCAAACCCTTTCCAATAGATCAACAAACTTTTATCTCTTCTCACCCATACGATTAGCCACACAGCTCTATTCTTAAGTATTTTGCAGACTGAGTCAACTATCAGCATATAAACAAAGCCAGTGAATACGCTGTTAAAAATGAAACCAATTTTCAAAGATCCTCAGCAACAGACAAGCATCTCAAAGTGGTTTTATTCCTGAGATTAGATAAGAATAGTTGTAATAAGCTGCCATTCTAGCGATATGTTGCTAGTGCTCCTTGTCTCATTACGCCGCTTTTCAGTGCTGCTGTTGTCATAGTAGTCCATGAAGAACCTTACATAAGGAATAATATGATGGTTCTGCAGTATGATAAAAAAAAGTGTTTAACAGATAAGTGCTAATGTTCTAGATTAGGGATTCTTACTCCCTTACTCTGCGCTGGATCATGTAACCGCATGAATCATTTTGATTGCGAAGTACATGTCCTCCCGTCAGCTCAGAAGGAATGAAATGGAATATTACAGAGTCTACTCATGAAACAGTGACAGTGGTAGGGTAAGAAAAAGCTTCAAACATACAACCAAAACTAATAATTTCCAGCTGCTCATGAAAACTTACTCCTTTGATTGTACACGTTTTGAGTTCTACATAACTGTGTGACTGCGTCTGCAACGTTCAGGGCAGCTCAATTCCGAATGATTCAGTGGGAATTGCAGGTTTATGATGGGCAGGGACTCAATGCCCTTCTGTAATTTTCAGATATGTCTTTAAAAATATGTAGAATTTTTACCAAGGAGATGCAGTATTTGGGGAATTACCTGGACTTCAGGGAAACATTCTTTCAACCTTTTCTCTTCCTATTGATTACTTTTGGTAGGAAACAACTTTCCTTTGCACACCAAACAGGTTAGTAGCTGCAAGCTCTGGATAGGGGTTGGTTGGTAAAGCCATTTTTTCTCCCTGTACACTTAAACCTACAGAGTGAGGTAATTTTTCATTGAGACGGGACTTGCTGGGCAATGGGGGAAGGAGATGGAAAGACTTCCACAGCCACAGAAGTCTACCAAATGCAAGAACTGCAGGCAGGTTATTCAGGAGGGCATCGCTGTAGCTCTGCTCCTACCACAAACAGGCAATTTATCACATGCCTCAATGGGAACTGGCTAGACTAATGCCAAGCAGGCTTTGTAAGCCCATATTTAATAAAACCGCCCAACTTTCCTCCCTGCCTGGGCCCTCACAGGTTTCTCTGGTCCCTGCCAATTCTGCTCGCACCTTCAGTGGGTCCCTGCCTGCAGCCCACCCTGGTGCCTGCACACCATGGGTTGTGCTGCCTGTGTACATGCCCCTGCCTTGCACACCTTCCTGAGCCCCACACAAGTCTCCTCTGTGCCCCTTATCATGGAAACCAGCAGTAGCACTGTGAATGCTGCTATTACCTGGCTTCCCACTATCTCCAAGGGGACCAAGAAGAGGTCACTGTTCAGTTTTTATTTACTGTACTGACCTCATGCTGCATGGCTTCCTTGGATTGCCTGCAGCAAGCATGCAGTAGTGGGTTTTTTTACCCTTAACACACAATCTAGTTTCTGTTTTGGTTTTGTTTCTTTGCTTTTCCAGTCTTTCACTGGAACTTGGTTGTGGCCAGCGAGAGGATATAGGGCAGGTTGTGCTCCTGCCCCTGTTAGCGTATTCGGTCAGGTATTGCCTTGAAGGCAATACACAGAAACAGTGGTCAGTTGGATAGTTTTTACATCCTGGGTGTTGCAAATTCCCAGAATTAACTGGGAATTTCACTCCTAAAATCCCTTGTCCTTTACCTTCATTCTGTCCTGCTGTCTTCACAAGCTGCGTGATGGCTGTAGCTTTTCTCCTGTTAATTTGGGGTATTTATGGTAGGTTTTGGTGTGTGGCAGGGGGTGGGGAGGGTGATCTGCTGGGAAGGAAGTAGAAGGGGTAGTGCAGCTGGGACCACATTTCTTTACATCCCTCTAGATGGGCATTCACCACTGCTAATGGGGGATCAGCAGCTCCGTGGCTCTCCAGCCTTCCCTGATGCTCTGCACGTCAGTTACCCAAGGCAGAAATGAGGAGAACATGAAACACAGAAGGATCTCATCCACTTTCTGATCTATCCTGGACTTCAGCCCCACCATGAAGTTTTTTTCCCCTCTTACTTTCTCCCCCTTTTCTCTCACTTCTGACTTTTTCTCTCACCCCTGTACTTTGTACTGCTTCATCTTTCACTGCCATTGCCATGGGAAAGCAGGTCTTCCCAGCAGAGTACTCCTAAGGTGCCTCCAGGGCCTGAAGTACCACTGAACTCCTTTTTCTCCTTTTCATCCATATGCGAGATTGCTCAGAAAGGTGAAAATTCCATCAAAATGACATGTTAGCAAAGAGCACACATTACAAACCCTGTGGGGATGGCTGCAGAATGCTTCCCCTCACCAGAGCCACCTCCAACACAGAAACTTCAGTTATTACTCTCTTAACTATGAACTTAGAAAATTATAATGTCTCTCTAGTGACTTACATTTCTGAGAATCCCAAAGCACTTAGTAAGTCACATCCTCCTGAATTACTTTATCTGTGGCTGGCGTACAACCAGATCCGGGGTGACAATTGGTAAGTGTTCAACTTCACATGCCCACATTAAAGAACAACTCTGGACTTGAAAAGAACATCTCCCCTGGTTTGGTGGTGTTGGGGTTTGTGTTTTCTTTTTTCTTACAGTGCAGAAAATAAAGTGCTAATGCAAAGCTTCAACCTATTTGGACTATTCTCAGAAAAAGCCATGGAGTCTTCAGCATCACCAAGAAGTCAGCACCTTGGTTTTATCTTTTAGCAGAATACAGGGACCCTGGCAAACAGCAGTCACTAGGGTGAGTCCTGCACACGCAAGTGAGGGCACTGCCTGGAGCTGCAGCCCTGCAAACAGTTTAATCACTGGGTTGGTCTGATGGAGAGGTTCACACAAACCTGGGGTCAGGACAGAAGGAGGTGGCTGCGGGCAGGAGACAGGCAGGGAAGCTCTGGCTGCGTCTGCAGCTCAATGAGCCCGCCAAGCCCTGGCTTTCGAGGGGAGAGCGGGAGCCACTG
>NW_009943658.1:7892-12058 GCF_000696875.1 Nestor notabilis
GATGAGCTGCTACAAAGGACAAATTATCCACCTCACCCTCCTACTCCCTTCTCTGTTCTTCTGCCAGACCACTTTTCAAGAGCCACTAGTGCAAAGGGCAGCTAATTATTCCAGGAATTCAAATACATTGCTTTCATGGTAAAGTTCAAACAAAAACCCCCAGCAATGCGAGCTGGTGTTGGCTGCCTGCCTCAGCAGCTAGCCGAGTGCTGGGAAGATGAGTTTCATCCTCCCAACAGCTCATTATCTGGGTAGAAGTCACCAGACCACAGATGGGGGAAGAACTGAGAGGAAGACAAAGATGACACGAGGCTGAGGGAAAGGAAGCAGCAAAAAGGAGCGTTGGGGTGTGAGACGTGGGAGGTGAGGCAGAGGTTGCCTTGGCCATTCAGGCTGGCAGCACCCTTGGCAGCAGCTCTGCCTTCTTAAAACCACTTTACTGGGTGCTGCATATTGCCTTAATGCTGTCTCCTCGGTTGCCTTGGGGCATAGCATGGGGGTTCAAGCCATGCACACCCAGGTGGGCTCATCTCTCCCCAGCACAGACCTGCCTCCTTAGCCAATGTCCCCATGCTGAGGACGTGGATCTGCACCACCTATTTCACTGCCTTGGATCACACAGTGCATTTTCCCCTTCTACTGACTATGCCAAAACACCTAAACCAGCCCAGGGACATGTGGCAATGATATTTCCCATTTCCCCAAAAGACGACTCCTGTCACTGAATGAGCATCCCTCCTGCACCAGGGTACACACAGAAACAGCTCTGTTAATACATTTGTGGGGAATGGCTGAATAAGACCATAACATTGTTTCTTGTTGCCTTGACAATACACTTGAGCACAAAAGATCTATTTTAACCCTGTGCTGGGGTAGTACCAGCTGATGAAAACCTGCTGGAAACCAGGCAAGTGACAGGCTGGCAAAACCAAGTTTTCACACATGTGGTAGGATCATTAGGGTAAGTGGGCTTTTGCCCCTGGAGAGGGGCTGGCTGTTTGCCTGGGAAGAGTCTCCAGTCTTTCACTCTAAAGGCTGGATTTTCAAGTACTACATAGCAAATCCTTTCCCAGTACACTGCTATTTCTTGAAAATAGGGCTTGAAAATACAGAAATAACGCCAAATGTTCAAAACGCTCATGTTCTTTAACTAGAGCCTCATGCAAAAACTGCTGATTCCAAAGATGAGCTGCAGCCAACTTTCATGGGCTTCGGGGCTGGATAACCAGCAAGTTGTTGCTTACAGAGAGCTATAATTCATATTTTGCAGAGTGCTGTTTCTCTTAAATTGCTATTAATTCCAATTATATCATATCTAATTTAGGAATTCCTCAGTGACCAATACATTTTGGTGCCGTGGCAGCAGCATGCAGCAGTGAGAAAGCAGTTAAATGTGGTTCCCTAAGCTCAGTCCACTACTTGCTCTCCAGGGAACAGCACCGTTTCCTAAAGTAACTCCTTCCTTGATCACTCTGTGTGGCGACTCCATGGAGAAATCAGAAATGGGCTTTCTTATAACTGTCATTGCCCAGCCAGAATTGTCCTGTAGTGCTGGAGGTTCAAGAGTCCTGTTTCTGAGAAGCATTGAGACATCTGCCTGAGGTCCCCCACTGTGCGGTTGCATGAACAACAGTCTTCAGACCTGTCGGATGCATCAAGAGCGGAACATGCAGGTACTGCTCCAGTTCTTTCTAAATCCAACTCTTTCTAAACCCAGTTACTCAACTTCCGTGGCAAGGCAGAGCAATAACACTACAGATGACAAAATATTTCCTTCAGTTTACCCTAAATTCCAGTGAGTGATGTAACCAGCAATCCCTTAGTTTTGCACTGCCGAACGCTGTAAAGAGCAGGAACGAATCTGTTCTCAACAGACCACTTGGGTATTTAAATTCCCTAGTAAAACCCTTTCTGTTTTACCTATTTCAGTTCCCTTTCACATCTGCCGCCATGGTGTCTTTACACACTTCATCCTGCCAAGGTTAATAGTCAGAGCTGGGACAGTTCCAGCTCATTTCATTGTCTTGTCTGAGATGACATTTTAAGTGGCAAGTGCTTTGTGTTTAACTGGCATAATGTCAAGTGACTTACCTCTGGTAGCCAATGCTGTTAGCTTGTTCAGTCAGAAATCTGCTAAATGCCATGTTCACATAATTACGATAATTGCCTCGGAAAAAAGATAGATGAGTGTATCTTCCACTGAAGAAAATGCCTAACTGTTAGCCTATGCTGACCTTTTCCTGCTGTTTCCTTCTCCTTTGTGAATGAATGTTAATAGTGGAAACTTCCCCATGTCTGCTCCTTGTTCTGCCCTTCCTGCTTACATCTTGGTGTGACATAGCCAGCAATTTGCATGGATTTTTAGAAAAGCAGGAGAAATTTTCATGGGCATGGATTTTACTTTTCCTCAACTGCGTAAACAGGATATTTTGTTGGAAAGGCTACATGGAGCAACATATTCAGTCATGCACATAATTTTCTCCAACTGAACAATCCTGTTTGCTTAATACTATACACAAACTTAGAGGAAAACAAAATCAAGTATGTGTTTCAATAAATCAAGAACTTAAAGAAATCACTTCATACATTATCAACTTCATCAGTATCTTAAACAACTTCCCCTACCAGAAAAGCTGCCAGAATAAGGGCAGGAAGAGCAAGCTTTGCCACAGCCAAACTCTAACTTGAGTTCAACCAGCAGAATCCAGGAATTAGCTCATCTCCAGGGAGCCGGAGCTTTCCTTTGGCCTTGGGAATGCTATGGTTGTTTATGCTTCTTCCTCTAATCCAATATAAGCTGAAGAAACTCTTGAGGTTTCTATGTACAAGGACAAATTCAGCACAACTCTCTGTAGAAGGACAGAGCAATATCCCTGCATGAGAAACACCAGCTCCCTTTGCCTCAGCTTCCCCACTGCAGTTCTCAGCATGCTGGACTGGATACCTGCTGTTTTCTACAGCCCTACTCTTTGCTGCACCCTAACAGCTCTCATTTAAACAACTGAAACCCCACAGATTGCCCTCAGATCTGCAAGCCATCAAGAGACACTGAAATAGGCTGCAGCAGGCGAAAGCCCTGGCCACAGTGCTGGGAGGCCTTTGAAGCTGACATCACTTGGGTTGGAGGTGTTTTGAACTGTGGAGAGGAAGCGATATAAAAAGAAAAGGCTTTTATTCTGACAGTCAAGCTTAAGCCTGCCCTTACTGTATGTGAAGTGCAAAGTCGGATCTCAAAGAGGGAAAAATAAAAGGGCTGGATTCAGCGGACAGTCAGGTTTGACTCCAGCTCAGCTGTCAAAGGAATAAAGCCTTTGAAAAAGAACAAACCAAATCCTCAGTTCTTTCCCCCAGCATCAGCCCCAACCACTGCAGCTTCAAAGGCTGGGCTATGCCGTGGAGGTCCCAGAGGGGAGAGCAGGGCTTCCCCAGCACCTCAGCTGCTGCTTGAGCCTTTTGCACACTGAGCCACACCATGGGTCTTTGCTCAACACCATGGGACCAGCTCCCCTGGTCAGGCTACTGCCCACCAGCACACAGAGACCTCCAAGAGGAGTTCTCATTCCCCAGCCCAGCCTGATGGTATTTCTCCCATTTGGGGTTACTCTCACAGCAGCGCTGGGTTCGGGTCAGTGCCGCCTCTCATATGCTCATTTGGGAAATGAGTAATTGCCATCTCCTCCAGCATCTGCTTCTACACTTCCAGACATGCACTGGTGCTCCAGGCATGGGGGTTGACCTTGCCGTCAGAGCTGGCTTGGCAGTCCACTGCAGCTCCAAAGGCAAAGGTGTGGTAAGAAAATTTGCATGTAGAGACAGCAAATTGAAAAGGCAGAGCTGGACGTCAAGGCAAAAACAAAGTGCCTCTTAATTACTTAGGTTGTATTTGCCTTTCCAAAGGGCATAGTGTTTTATGTGATTCATTAATATTAGAGCCCTGGTATATTAATGAGGGCTGTCTTAGTATGGAAATTAATCATTTTAGGGAACATGGCTAAGCTCTGATGGTGGTCCCCATGAGGCTGCTTAGGCTGGGCCTGGGGTGACATGAGTTGCTAGTGCTCAACATGGCCTGGCCAGCTCCAGCCTGTAGCAGGGGCTTGCTCCACTGCTAATGCGGTAGCCAAGGGCACTGGCCATCCCAACCAGAAACTCAGCTTGCTCGGACC